>NC_034409.1:127864304-127996852 GCF_002078875.1 Numida meleagris
CGTGATCTGCAAGTTTTTATACTGCGAGCTTCTATCTTTTCCCTCCGGCTGGAAAATGGTAACAAAGGAGCAAAGTGCCGTGGGGACTGTAGTAGTCCTTCTCTTCTGAGAACTAGGTATGTCCACTACATGATGTTATGATGTGGAATACCAATAACCGAAAATCACAAAACCATGACATTTTAGTATAAATAGGCTTTGTATTTTAAGTAAGTTTTAGATTGTGTAATGAGTGTATGTCAGTTAGGTTATAGTTAGGAAAGCAGATAATGTTTGTTACAGTAAGATGTTTCTGCAGACATGTTCTGGAGAAATTCCTAATTCCTACTGTGTCGAAAGGATTTTACATTTAGCGCTGAAGACTACTGCTAGTGTCCTATTATTGGGCCCCTCACTACAAGAAAGGCATTGAGGCCCTGGAGCGTGTTCAGAAAAGGGCAACGAAGCTGTGAGGGGTCTGGAGCACAAATCTTATGAGGAGTGGCTGAGGGAACTGGGATTGTTCAGTCTGGAGAAGAGGAGGCTCAGGGGAGACCTTATCGCTCTCTACAGTGACCTGAAAGGAGGTTGTGGTGGGGTGGGGTGGGGTGGGGTGGGGGTTGGCCTCTTCTCCCATTAACTAGAGGAGATAGAAGGAATGGCCTCAAGTTGCACCAGGGGAGATTCAGGTTGGAAAAGCTTCTTCTCTGAAAGTGTGGTCAGGTGCAGGGAGGTGTTCAAGAAACATTTAGGTGTACTGAGGGACATGGTTTAGTGGGAAATACTGGTGATAAGTGAACAGTTGGACTGGATGATCTTAGAGGTCTTTTCCAACCTTGGTGATTGTGTGATTCTATGATTCTATATATCTTATGATAGAGAATAGTAGAAGGGTTTTTAGATCACTAGGTAAATTCAGGAGAATTGGGCAGCTAATCTGAGAAATGTATTTAAGAAACATTGTAGCTTTTCATAGCTTAATGTTTAGTATTTAAATAAATGCTTTTAAGATAATCTAAGTAAGGCCAAAGTTTTTGTTTGTTTGTTTTTGTTTGTTTGTTTTCTAATAGACAACACATACACAAGGCATAAATTGACTTTGGACTAGACACTTTTTCAGTTAACATTATTTTAAAACCATTTTATTATTCAACATCTTTATAAAAACGAAACTTACCTTGCACTAATGTTATAATCTGTTACACTGATACTTTAAAGCTACTTTTAAAAGTGAAGATTCAAGAAAACATCTATGGTAGAACTTTGCACACATAATTGAAGTACTTTAAGCTAAAGTGCTCCATATATATTCTAGATAATGACTGTAAATTCTGTGAAATATTCATGAAAAATTAAATACATTTCTCTAGTCTTTTGTTCATGACAGAACACCGAATAAAAGCATAAAACTAATAAACCGTATGTTATTAGTGCTTCTGGTGATTGTTGGATTTAACAAGGAAATATTAAATTGTTGTATTAAATTGTTTTATTTCAGAACAGAAGTACAGAGGAGTTTGTAAGTGTATACTTCCTAACATTGTCATGGCAGCGTTCTTCAGATAGTCTTAGAGGTGAGACGCGTAGGTAGGTCAGTGCAGGTCAGTTCAGTCTGTGATCATCTTCTCATGATCTCACAGTATAACCCCCAGATGTGGCCTTAAATCCAGTTCCAAGTTAAAAAAGGTAATCTTGGATTTCATGACATAACATAGATAACAAGTCATAGGCTAGACTTGTCTTAAACTAGAGAACTAGATACGAAAGGATATGTTACATCATAAAACTCATCTGAATCTTGCAAATTAAAATTTTACTTGAAGTCATTAAAATTTTCTCTTTTTGTTTTGGTTTTATTTTAATTAGGGAAAACTACCTTGATCAAAGCCTTGACAGGGGAAGCAGGAATTCAACCCCGAGATCAACTGTTTGCTACTCTTGATATTACCGCTCATGCTGGCTATCTGCCCTCACGTATGACAGTTATATACGTTGACACTATTGGGTTTCTGTCTGATCTTCCACACAATCTGGTTGAGTCCTTTTCAGCTACATTAGAAGAAGTTGCTTACTCCGTAAGTAGTTGACTACAAATTTAAGAAATTAAATTAGTTTTCTTTTAGATAATCTTCGCCCCATCAGAACAGGAGAGCTCCACTGGCATGCTGTTCTTAGTATCTGATGCCCCTTTTACTTTTGGTTAAACCTGAAGTGATAAAGCTGCTGGGCTAGATGGTCTTTGTAGGTCTCTTCCAACAGAACTATTCTGTTTTCTGAAGACAGATACAAAGCTTGTGTCCTCAATGATAAAGAAATTCAGTGGTGGCTGGATGCCTGAATACTTCTGAGGATTGGACTTCTAACTATGTAATAACAGGAATTTCAAAAGCTAACTGCTTTGCTATGTTTGGCTTAGATTTACCACATCTCTTATCATATATGTACTTCAAACTGGTAACTTCTGTAGAAAGCTTTCTAAGCAAAGCACCAGTAATAGTATCTCAGGAGCTCTGGATCAGGAAGGTATTAATTTAATACCATTCTGATAGTTCATTTTATAGCGTTAACCTGCCAGAATATTATCATCTAGTGGATAGAAAAGTAGTTTATATAAAACAGAAATGCAAAAGTAGTATAAAGTCTCTACAACGCAGTAAACAGAGTGTTCTATTAAGTGACTCTTGTGTATTGATGCTTGCTAGGATCTGATAGTTCATGTGAGGGATATTACTCATCCTGAAACCGTCCTCCAGAAAGCAAGCGTTTTATCAGTTCTAAAGAATCTTAATCTTCCAAGCCATTTATTGGAATCAATGGTAGAAGTTCATAACAAAGTGGATTTGATAGAAAGGTAAGCAAGAGATCCCAAGTGCACTTAAAGATTTCTCTGGACACTCCTCAATTCTAGAAGAGCGTCCACACTTGTGAATACATTTAATAGTGTTTTCCAATCTTTTACATATGTAAGCATGGTCTTAAAACTTAATTTATTATCCTTAAATTTCAAAAGAAATCACTTGAGTCATACAAGAAGCAGTCTCTGTAGGGATGTACAAGTATGACGTAACACAGCTAAATTGTCTGTGCTTGGAATATTTTCACAGTCTAATCTTTACGAACAAACATACTGGTAATTATTACTTTTCAGCTATGAACCCACTGAAGAAAATGCTTTAGCCATTTCTGCTCTACATGGGCATGGTTTAGAAGAGCTGAAAGAAGAAATAGAGAAAAAAATTCTGAAAGCTACGGGAAAGAAGATTCTGACAATTACGGTCAACTTACAGGGACCTCAGCTAAGGTAAACAATTTTGAGTTGTAAGAAGGACTTGGATAAACATGAAGCTCATAGTCTTGCAAGTCTTAAATTTGCCCAAACATACCACACAGATTTTAATTTTCCTTAAGAATTGCAGGGATAATTGTCAAAGTTTTAACAGCCTATTGAAAATAGCCACAGTAGTTACTGTGTTAGTACAGTAAGATAAAACTTCTTGAAGGACCATTCCACTGGTCCTGGAGCCAGATTTTGGGGGGAAAAAAAAAACAAACCAGGGATCTGAAACATTTATGTGAACACTATATCCTATTTCCCAACAGCAAGTAGCAAATGAAAAGTTAAGTGAGCAACTTCATCTTTTATAGCATTGAATTACTTAGATTTGAACGTGTAGACTCAAAACAAAGATCACGTTTTACACGCTATAGGATGCCTTTAAGATGCTAAATACACTTTCATTTTTACAGTTGGCTCTATAAAGAATCAACGGTTCAGGAAGTAGAAGTCATGCCTGATGATGGTACAGCCAGGGTGAAAGTGATCATCAGCAACTCTGCTTTTGGCAGATACAGAAACCTCTTTCCTAGCAGTAAGTTTTTTATACCATGAAATCCTTTTCTCAAAAAAGAAACTGATCTCATTAAGAAGATTGGAATGAAGCTAATGGCCCACTAGGCTGGATGCTGGAAAGTTTATTTCTTAACCAGTTGATGTTTTTGACACACTGTAGAAATGGACAGTGGTTCAGAAAACTTTTGTTTGGAAACAACAGCTTTGAGCTTCATTCTAGCAGCAAGTGCAAGGACAGCCGTAATTTTTATGTTGGAATAGTTAATGGCTACAGACTCTGAACCTCAAACATGGGAATCACAGGATGGCCTCGAAGTTAACCTTCAGAAAAATACAAAGTTAAGTTTCTAACATCATATAAGGACTTTTTAAATCCCATTTTTCAGAATAAAATATTTGTTACAGACAAGGTGTCCACTGGTCATCAGAAAATGAAAATTACCGAAGAAAATGTTGTTGGCTATATATAAATAATACAGATATCCTCATGTATTCTGCTTGAATATTTACTTAAAATAACTGCCATTGATTACTGCAGTGAAGCAGAAACAACACTGATGCGTATATTTAAGCAAATAAATTGAGCTGTGAACAATCTTCTACCCATGTTCCTGCATACAGTAATTTATCCATGATACCTACTACTGTGTCAATTCTTAAAGAGAAAACATCAGTATTACAGGAAGGAGAAATAAAAGTGAATTTCAATCTTTATTACACAAACAGGTCAAGATTTATTAGGTAAAGTGACAGGGCACTTGAAGGGTACAAAAGATAGGCAGAAAAACATTCTGAGTTAGAACAGCACTTTGTGCAGGTGGCGACTCTTTAAAAATCCAAACAGAATGACTGCTCTATATGAAGTAAATACAAGTGAGATCGAGGATAAAAAGCACTGTAAAAAGCATTTAGAAAGTCTTATAAGTTAGTGGAATGTTTGTTTTTCACTCCTACACAGTCTGCAATTGTGGGAGATTGCATGAGGAGGTAGCATCTTAGCCTTTCATCCCTAGAAGTCAAAGGTAACTTTGATCTGGCATCAAGTAGCAACCCATTTCAAAGTTAGGCAGCTACCTACTGCAAACACAACATCTTGCCAGACACTTGAACTCAGCTCCTACGTGTAAAGTGCATATAAAAAGTGAGGTATATTGATGAAGCTGCGTAGTAACTTTATACAATGCCTGTTTTGTTTTAGCCCTGATATTTGCTCTTTCTCTTACCTTCATGATCATCTGTTATTGCACAGTTCATTTAAAAATTAGAAAAATAGAATTAATTTACATAAAACAGTGTTTATGCAAGCCAAGAGCACTTATCAGGAGGAAAAATAACTACAGTGCTACAAAAATATGTAAATAAAGGAAAATCAGTTGTGAAACCTCACATAAGCATGACAAGCCAATGATCTGTATTTTTAGAGCAGTCTGAGTTCAGACTGAAAGTAGACACATATGAAACTAATTTCTAATGTAAGGGGTATTTTTGCAGCTCCTAATACAAAAACATTCTACTGCAGCAGACAAAACTGTCCAGGGCGCTGGCTGTGGCAGAACTCACATGGATGATAACAAGAACAAAGTGTTCTGTTACACATCTCTTAAAAACAGTACAAATGTTGTGACTACCCTGCTGGTGAAATGGTTCACAACTGACATTCAGCACACAGCAGTACAGCTGATACTAGATCTCCAGATCGATGTACATCTAAAGACTGTGGCAAATAAGAATCCCAGTCCAGTATCTTTGATAGATCAAAAATATTTTTCAATTGGTCACATTGTACACTCAATACAAACTATGAAAACAGGCAAGTTAGTCAGTTTCACACTGAGGATAAAATACTGAGAATTGGGGTTGCAACTATGTGTAGAATAGCTTTTAAATTATAAGAAAAATAAAATCACAAAATAATTCGTGTAGCCTGTGACATATTTCTACTTCTTGCTCATATATTACATAGTTCTTGGGACTTCCATTACTGCCAGCTGCTACAGGATCCAAGCAGTTCCCAAGTAAATTATACCTATCCCACAGCTCTGTAAAGACTTCAGCAAGATCTTCCTGCTCTCTTTTTTTAAGAAAAGACTTTGAAAACTGATGATGTTGAGAGCATGTTTCTTAATGAGTTTTTAAAACATCCCTGGTTTAAGTTAACTGGATCTTTATGTAGTCCAGGATGTTTAAACCAGGAAATATTAAATGCATACAAAGTCTTTTCAGCTTTTCAATTTTTTTTTTAAAAACCTGAAAACAAAATGCTCTTTGCTCCAGACCCTTTGCTGGGACAGTCTAACTGAGGATTAATTTTCATGTTAAGTTCTATCACATCTCTGACAAAATCGTCATTTCCTATGAAGTCTCCCGCGATGATGTTAATACAGTCTTTTTGTGGTCCTGGATACTGCTTCCTCACCCAGATTTTCAAGCATGGAAGACTCCGGAGTGTCATTGTCTTCAATGATCCAAATGGGTGCACAAGAATATACCTTAAATTTTCAGTAAGGTTAATTCCCGCAACAAAGAATGTTTCTGAAACAAAATGTTGAAAGATGACACATTAAGTACTCTTCTGAGGAGAACAGAGACTGCTCAGCATTGCATTTTAACTCAAGATCTGATTCACTGGGAATCATTAATGTGCTATCTTAAGAATCTTTCCATATTGTTTCATAGACCTAGAACTGTTTCAGGATGCTGTCTTCCTTTGTTGCTACTGTATGCCATACTGCTTTTTCCTCATCCTCAGAGCTGTCTAAAGCAGTAAAAGCCAGCAAGCACTGGGCTCAGGCAGCAGTCTCATGTGTGACAAGGGCATGACAGCCAGCTGGCTGCTCTGCAGTGAAAGAAAAGAGGTTGGGTTCTTTTCCATGTGATCCCATAGATGAAGGAGCTCCTGCAATGGTATAGCTTCTGTATGTACATACACTTGTGTGCATGTTTACACAACCAGGTAATATGACATGCATGTTGCACTCACCCATGGGTGGGCAAGAGCACTTATCAACATGTAAGTGTCTAGAGCATGCAGCATGCACAACGGTGTTATATCCCTTAATGCTATGAACTCCCAGTCAACTATTTCCATTTGTTTTGCATCACTGTACATGCCCTTTGTTTCCTTTGAGTGACCCCATGCATGTACCTGGACGGCCCATCCGCTTCATGAGTTCTAGAAACTGGATGAGAGCATGAGTGGTAGTTTTGTTTCCCCACCAGTATGGGATTGCAGGCCACAACTCACAGTGCTTCAGCACTTCCAGATCTTCTTCATATGAGACTATAACCTGGTAACCACGCTGCCACATGGTCCGCAGAGTCGGAACCACCTAAGGGAAGGCAAGTCCGGGTTGAAGACAGTGGGAGCTGCGAGCCAACAACATCAGCATCCCTAAAGTTCAAATACTGAAGTGTGAAGTTGCCTCGATAGCGAGGCACGGATTTGGTTCAAATAATGCTGCTAAATGTACATCCAGACAAGTTGTTGGATGAATGACAAGCTGAATATTTGAGTGCATCACCCATCTGACTTCTGTGAGGGGAAAAGTTTCAGAAACTGGGATGCCTCAGTCATTCTGAATTAAGAGAAGGAAAGACTCTTATAAGAAAAATAGATTGTCCGATACAGGTCTGTTTAACTTAAATGTTTCAGTATGAAATTAAATTTTCCAATCCTCAAAAGTTGTGGCACTGGTTGTTGTTGGGTTTTTTTTTTTGTTTGTTTTTGGTTTTTTTTTGCAAGCCCAATATTTTAACAGACATCTTTGGGTTTTTATTGTGTTGCTTGTGAAGAGGAAATGGTGGCTTCATGATGTTCCAATTGACTTCTCACTTAAAATAAAAACCAAAGTGGAAACATTTTAATGCAAGTCTTTGAAGAGAGCCAGGGATTGAATGAACACAGAAATCCTTCTTGCTTCATCCATGAAAGACAGTATGAGCCCCAATTAAATCAGAAAAATACCTCAAAATTAAGACACAAACTACAAAACGAGCTACAAAATATGTGACTGACAGAGGTGTGTGCTTTACTGCAGCTGCCTTTCTAAAGCTCAAACCTCTTAAAAAAGAAAAGAAAGAAAAAAAAAGAAAAACACATCACCAGAAATGTAATATATGAGCACAGGTGCTTATTTTGCAAACAAAGCAGAGATGAAACTGTAGACGTCTGACAAAGGATTTTTTAACTTTAATAATTCAGATCAAAGGCAATTACAATTTTAAACTCAATATAATGTTGTCACACTGTGGCCTGTGCCAGTACTACAGATCTCTATTTACAGCTTCATAAATGCTTTGACACTTACTTTTGTATGACACCAGAGCTGCAGTCTTGAAAGACAGTAGATATGAGATGATTTTAAAACAAGTGAGCAAGGATGAGGCTATTTGATGCTAAATCTGAATTTGTGATTCTGAAAAGGCCCACAGCCACCTAACCTGC
Source organism: Numida meleagris (assembly GCF_002078875.1). NCBI lineage: Eukaryota > Metazoa > Chordata > Aves > Galliformes > Numididae > Numida > Numida meleagris. Next base: position 127,872,578 of record NC_034409.1, read on the forward strand.
AAAGGTGTCACCTACAGAAAGGCAAGATCCACTGTGCTGGTCACAGAGCCTCTGGAAATAAAAAGCATTCCTGCAGGAGGGCAATACTTGGCTTCACACATCTCCCGTGCCCGTCCTCCCTCCCTCCCTCTGGAGGCAACACAGAAACATTATTTTTCTTCAGTCACGTGACCTCAAGCCACAACCTCCCTTCAACAAACTGCCAGCAACAACTTGTCCCTCTTGCAATTAATCCCTTCTTTTCATTTTGGAGCTGGCCATGTGTCTGAAAGCAAATTTGGTCATACTCTCCAGTCCTGCTCTGCTCGGCCAGGACTTACACACTCAAGATATTTGAGGAAACAATAAAACGTTTTCACTCAGGTCCTCTGTTATTCAGTTGAGGCCTGAATGATCAGAATCCCCTAATTTTGTTGAGAATTGTTCTATTTTAACTGTGCTGTACAAAATGCTTTGAAATGGTAATACTCAGCCCTTACTGATCCACCAGCTTCAAAGGATTAATTCAAATCGCAAACAGGGTCATCATTATCCCGCACCCTCACATCTCCAGAGAAAACCCTCTGTGCCTGTGCATCTTTGAAATGTTAATTGTTTAACTGCTAAAAGTTCCCACACCTTGTCAAAAGAAGAAGCTAAAAATCTCAACTTCTCAAATGTAGCAGTCTAATAATTTCCAATTATTAAAATTAAAGCTTTTCTAGAGGTTTGGGTGACTGAAAGCATGTTAGGCTGTTTGGAAGGTCAGCTCCAGCTACAGTGGAGGAAAGAAAGCCAAGGCCACCAGTGTGGCCCCTCTCTAACAGCAGCTGCTGGTGTCAGCACATTCCCAAGCGGACCAGTCTGTAATGCACAGAAATTTCAACACCAACTTGTGTCCTGTTGGCAGCTATAGCAGAGAGCTCCTGATTCAAAGAAGACTGATCTACCTTATCCCTGGTCACCTAGCACCTCTGGCAGAAACCTCATGATCCTCGATAAGGGCAAATGCAGTGTCCTGAGCCTGGATGGAGTAACCCCACAGACCAGGAAAGACTGGGGACTTGTGTGAGTCCACTGTATTCAGCTGGGGCTTTCCCAGTACAAAAAAGTCACTGACATGCTGAAGCAAGTCCAGCAGCATGCAACCAGTGTGAGCAGGGGCTGGAAACTCAAATACAGGTGAGAGCTGAATCTGTTCAGACTGAAGGTGACTATGGACAGGTCTTAGTACTGTCTGCAAATACCTGATGGGTGGCTGTAGAGAAGACAGAGCCAGCCACTTCTCAGAAATGCATGGCAAAAGGATGAAAGTCAGCAGACACAAGTTGCCTCAAGAAAAATTCTCATTAGATATATGGAAAAGAGGTTTACTGTAAGAGTGGTCAAACACCGGATCAAGCTGCCTAGAAAGGCTATGGAATCTCCATCTTCAGAGATATCCAAGAATTGTCAGGATATGGCCTAACACAGCTTTGAAGTTGGTCTGGTCTGCCTGGTGGGGTTGAATTCCAGAGTTCACTTCCAACCTGAATTACATAGTTTTGATGCTATGAATACCATCAAAATAATTTTTGCTGTAATCATCGCTGTGAAAAGGAAGAAAAGGTATTCTTCTGAATTCTGTCAATAGATGAAGGTAGTCGTCTCCACCTGAGACTGAAAGCCCTTGCCATAGTCCAGACTTTATTTATAACAACACTTTTTTACAAAAATCTGGTAGAGCAGTGGATGGCAGTTGTGTCCTTGCTATGGTCTCACAAATCCACACATGTGACAGTCAAATTTCATTCCCTCCTTCATACTATGCTTTATCTCCTCAAATTTATTAGGTAAAGACCTATCTCTGATGCAGTAAATACTACTTTTCCTAGGTTAAAAAAAGCAGAAAATATAAGAAAACTCTGAACCAAGCACTTTGCTGTGTCTTAGTTTCAGCTGGGACGGAATTGTTTTCTTCAGAGTGTCTGGTATGATGCAGTGTTTTGGTTCTATGAGAAAAACAATGCTGAAAACACACCAATGCTTATAGTTGCTGCTAAGCAGTATTGTACAGAGCCAAGGCCATCCTCAGTGAAGGGCCCAGGGAACTGGGAGGGAAGAGAATTAGGACAGCTGACTTAAACTGGCCAAGGGGATATTCCATACCATATGACATCATGCAGAAGGAGTTTTGAAGGGGGTGGGAGGGCATCTCTCTCTCTCTCTCTTCTGCTGCTTGGGGGCCAGCTGGGCATTGGTCAGGGGGTGGTGAGCAATTGTTTGTGCATCATTTGTTATATACATTCATATATAGATGGATAGATATAGATATTCATAACTATTATCCTTTTTCTTTTTTTGTATCTTAATAAATAGCTTTATCTTAACCCATGAGTTCTACTTTTGTTTTTTCCAGATTCTCCCCCATCCCACTGGTAAGGGGGAGAGTGGGCAAATGACTCTGTGGTGCACAGCCACCTGCAGGGTTAAACCACAACACACTGTAATACATCATCCTTTAAAAAAAGTGGAGAAAGATCTCATACTTACATTTCTGGGACACAGTTTACACTGGAAAATCTGTTTTATACAGGCAATAAGATGACAGTGAAGTTTCTTGGTTAATCCATCAAAATTCCTGCAGGCCAAGATAACAACTTCCTGAGGATGAGTTTCCAACCACTTTAACACTTCCCACAGAATATCCTGTAAGAGAGTAAAGGCAACTTAGAAAATCACGCTATGCAGAGAAAAGGAAGTAAAATAAACAGAACATTAATGGCTGGGTAGAACTACAATCACTGTAATGAAAATGAGTGTAGGTTTTCAGAGTATGGACATCTGGCAGCCCCCAGAGTGTTCCAGAGAGAAGCACCTCAGAAAAATCTACTTTCTGCAGGTCTGTGCTGATTTGCTCTGGGCGTGGGCCTAGCATACTACACTTAACAGCTTTGTATTTTGGTAATACCCATCAATCTCCTACTTCCTACAGGCAGGTTATCAGTAAACCCATCTTCCCAACCTTCTTTAAGGACAAACACTGTGTTGGTGGCAAACTGGAAAATAAGGAAAACTCTGTGCCTGCTTAAACATGACAGGATCTGTTTTCCCCATTTGTTGTAGGCAATGACAACTTCTTAGAGATCACACATAATTAGCAGAGTAGACGGGCACTACATCCAGCTATCCCCTTGAATGTGCCAATCATCATGACATGAAAGGTTCCAATGATGAACATGAAACCAAAGCTTAGCCACTTAGTCTACAAACAAAAGCTGCCTTAGCTGGCTGTGCACTCATCTGTGCCTGACTGTACAAATCTCAGCAAAAGCAAAGAAGACACAAACTGGTCCACAGTGAGATAGCACAGGCAAAAGTGCAACTTCACATTACTATCTTCACAGGATCTGACAGTACTTTAACAACGGGACACAGACTCGAGTCTCTTGGTGAAATACTTATTCCTCAAAAAAAAAAAAAAAAACAGTTTCTGTGATTTATTAGGCTTTTAATACCTTCTTTTTAGTAACTTCTGTCCGTACTGGGGAAATATGACTGCCCTGGATAGCATCCTTGGACAACACAAGACAAACTTCAGAAAGATAAGGCACTTGGTGGGGCATAGGTGGCAGAGAGCAAGGCATAGCAATTCCAGTTTGGGGATAAGGAACTGATCAATGCTGCAATCTTAATTGCAACTGCTGAAACTAGCTTCCAGCTCAGTAACTTACCCTACTTTTCTCTAGTTCGAAGTCCTTCCATTAGGGAAACAACCTATTCAGAAAACCTTGAGGAAGCGTTTTCAGATTATGATGGCCATTACATAAAATAAGCAGCACCAGGTGTATAGCCATTCCAAAGGCAAGGACAGTACCTGTACAATAACAGTTGTGTACACCATATGCACGAAGTACAGATTCATAGATGGATCACTAGCCTTGTGGGCAATCCTAAAATCCAAATATCTAACTCCGGCCTCAAGTTGCTCCGTCACTGTTAGCACCTGGATAGTTAAACAAACAGAAGGCAAAGGTCCTGAGTGTTTGGAAGGGATTTGTTCCTTTAGATTAGATAACTGGAAGAGGTGTATAAAATTAGCCCTATAACATTTTCCACAGGTCTTTCTTCTTTAAAATGGCACTGTAAGGCACCAAGTCATAACTTTATATTATTTTACTATCTAACAAGAGGATCCTGATTTCCCTGTGGAATATACTCCAGATAATAGGCTAGATTCGTTTCAGACCTCTGCATTTGTTGCGTTCTGAAAGTTAAAAGATCCATTAACCTGTGCATAAATACACAATCTCTGTTCACAAGACTATTTGTATGAAAAAATCTTGCAGGATCAGCACCTCAGAAATTCTGTATTTATTTTATTAGATCAAAGACTTTACCATGTTTGTCTCTATGGACCTCACTCATCCTCAATGGAAGGAAAAACAAAAATAGAAAAAAGTACTGGCTATTGTTCTTTTTTTAGGATCAAGTCTCTTTAAAAGTTTGAATTAACTTGCCAAAGTCCTACAAAATACAGGCCCCCTTCTGTTTTGGATTTCTCTTGAACCTCTCCATCTGGCTTTGAGAGCTACATGGGATAGGTTACAGAGCTGACTCTGGGGCAAAACATCCCAAATGACAAATCTCCTACATTTATCAAGGCTCTCTTTCACTAAGAGAGTATAATCAACTGAATTTAACACATTTAAATCCTCATTTGTCTCAGTTCAACCTGCTTGTATGGACAACACTATTGGGTTTCAGAAAAAAAATAGACTGTACTAATTTAAGTCAGATAGGATTCAACTAAAGCTAAACCAATGCAAGGTGTTGTGCCTGATAACCACATTTGTTAACACCAGGACAGAATGTAAGACATCTGTCAGGATGTTCACCCTGCCTAGCTCTAACCATCCACTTTTCTGCTCCTAGGAGGGGAATTCAATCTGAGCTGCAAATGCCCCCAGGTGCTTGGGATCACAGGAGCTGCCAGCACCATCCTCCATACCATGCTTGGTCTCCTCCAGGCTGGAGAAGCCAAAGGAGTGATCCATGCCCAAGACTGACTTCCCCATGGAGTGCAGAAAATGTATGGCTGTAGGTCACACATAACCTTTGTGGCCAGAAAGTGCACCAGACTGATTGGTTGCTGTGAATTGCCCTTTGGACAAATTTCTTTCTTTCCACCAACTGCATGGGAAAACCACAGAGATTAAGCTCCATAATTAGTCACCTGGATTTGGATACTAAATCAGCGCAACTACTGCCCCCAAGTGCAAAATGTAAGAGGAGGTTTTGGGAAGTGATGAGACTCAGCACAGCAATCTCACACTAGACATCCAGGTTGAGAGCTGATGTCACCCACTGTACAGGAAAGATATGGGCCTCCAGGCTGACACACATAACATCCAGGGCTGGGGCCTGGCATATGGCCATCCAGGAACATGTGGGTCTTGCCAGCAGCAGGATGCCTTGATCACTGCTCCAGATACCAAGAGGCAGAGTCACCTTCCTGCAGAGATGGCTGGGCACCATGGCACTAAGGAGGACAGGCCTGCAGCTAGGCCTTCCCCATCTGCTGGGCCACTTCCCACTCAACAAGCTGGGCTCCGACCAGAAGATGACTGTAATGATGCATGGAGCTTGTTTGTCTCCTTCAAGAACACCTCGTCCATCAGCAACCAGCAGTTCAGGAGGTATCTGAACCCATCACTGGCACAAGCTATGAAGTTAAAAAAGTGGTTCAAGAAAAGACCCTATGATAAGTAAAGAAGCCTAAGCATAATTATTGCCACTTCTCAATTATTCAGTTTTAAGTGACTACTAATGAACTACTCCTTCAAAAAGAACAGAAGTGAAAAGATTTCTGGTGCCTCTTTGATGACATGAAAGTCCGTTCTTCAGAAAAATCTTCAAAAGCTCTAACTTAAACTATGATCCCCAATTTCATCTTTAACATACATTTGTGAGGAACAGCAGGAGATAACTGCTAGCTTAAAATTCAGTCATTTTTTAAAAATGAACTAAACCTTAAGTGAAGCGTCACACCTTCATTCTCTTAATCTTTAAGTTCCCTTACACGATATTTTTGCCTTTGCAGGTCACCGAAATATTTACACAATAAAGCTGGGCAAAACAATGGGCACCTCACACAACAGTCACAATATAAAAGAACGTTGCTTTCTGAATTAAGCACAAGAAAAGAAAAACCTTTCTACTAACTTATTTTGATTAGGGTAATATTAAATGTTAATTACAACAATAATAAAACTGAAAGGAAGATGAGTTTCTAGTAGTCAGTTCTAAGAAATGTCTTTGTGAATCATCCCTGCCCAAACTGAACGACCATTCCCTACAAAAGAAGATTAGGTATGCACAGCACTGCTAGTTCATGGCAGCTGCTGGCTGTTCTCTCATTGCCTTATGGGAGAACATGACCACACTTTGCACTTTAGCACAATCTTTGAATGTTTTCAGGCTTGAGAACATTTACCTGTGTTATGGACCACTTCATAATAACAGGGCGTACAATGCAGGGAATACATTTATTTAAAAACTTCACCAGCTTGGATTCATTGCCACTAACAGCAGAGTTCTTATCCAAGCAGTAGGTCATAGTGTCATGACTTCCTGTAGAGCACAAAAATAAACATGAAATACATGTCATTTCTGAATTACTCAAGCACCACAACACATGATTATACTGCACACACACACCTGACATGCCACTTCATTTACAAAGCACACATATGTTGCCTGACATATGTAGTTATGGCAGAAAGGTGGGCTCCTACAGAGCTCACTCACCTGGCATTATCAGTGTGAAATCCTCATAACAGGAAGGCACTGCAACTTTTCAATATTTTTCATTAAAGCAGTTCCCACTTAAACTATGTATCACTATTGATGTTTGCCTCATACTGCATTAAAACAGTCTGTTTCAATGAGTGTCTTCCACTGAAACAAATATCTTGATGTGAAAACTCGCTTTTTGGGGGAAATAAACAGCTGAAAGCAGGAGAGGATACAGAACAGAAATATAGAAGACAATTTAGAACAGAATACAGACAGAAAGAATTTACCAAGACCATAAGTCCAGCTGCCTGATCAACGTGCCTCTTGAACACTTGACAGCCATGGGGCATCAACTACCTCTCTAGGAAGTCTATTCCAGTGTTTGACCACCCTGATGGTAAACAAAAGATTCCTAATGCCCAGCCTGTCCAAATGTTTAATCACAAAGTAGCCTTAAATATGAAATACCTCTTGTCAGAGAGGTTCATCTACATATGATGCAACTTACAACACCTTCAGGACAGGCAGTCAGTGATCTAGCTAGATTTTTCTGTTCTATTATTTCTTTCCATTTTGTAAAGCATCAATAAGAACAGAGAAAAACTCGATGACCTGATTTGCCGGGATCTTTACGGAGTATCTGCAAGGAATTTGCAAATCATTTTGGTTTTCTTAAATCCTCTGTCAAACAAAGTATTCACTGATGCCAGAAACTGGCTTCTTAAAAGGTCTGTCTTACTGGTGCCAACGGCAATACTTTCAGTAGCCAAAGGGAAAGGACAAGATCATATCTGAAACAAAGAAAATTCTTTGAAACTGTCAATAATAGTTTATTGTCTTATTCTGTTTTTCACCTTTTAAAATCTAGTTTACGTCTATATTTTCCTGCTTTAAATGACCCAACCAAGGTTATCACAGGTGGAAGGCTGATGATGAGGACATTCAGTGAACGAAGTTTGTCTTTAAAGATGTATGAGTCAAACCATTAAATACCCATGGACCAAATCCAAGTCTAACAGAAGTGAACAGGATTCCATCAATGGGCGTTGCATCAGCTGATGTCACTATTATGATAATAACTTTTCATTTAGGTGTCTTGTGACATCACCAAGTTAGTTAAAATGAAGAAGGGTATATCCACAATACAACAAGTTTGATTCAAAGATAGTGAGCTAGCACAAAACCAGGCAGTTTCAGAGCTTTAAACAACTCCTGCCCTGACCCTGGTGCAACACACTGCCAACTGCTAAGAGCCACCTCTGTCCCCTTGTCATGCTTTCAGAAATCACATTCTCCAGTTTCTTACATGCCTTGCTATCTTCTCTCCCTGAGATGAGCCCAGTCATCTCATAACCCTTAGGTTATGACACATTTACCATGCCCTAAGGACCGGAGGGCAGGGCTGGCTTCTGCGGAGAGATGAGTAAGCTTCTGCTTCTGAATTGGGTTTCCCTTGGACACCGCTCCCTCTGAAAACCTGCTAGAGCTGTCTTGACCTGGTTGGTCTTGTTTTGTTCTATTCTGATCTGGGCTACATCAGTTTAGTAGGTCAGCCGGAGAAGAAGCTTTCTTCCAAGATACATGGCCTGCAATACTCAGTAAAAGTCATAGTATAAAAGTTTATTGAAATTGACTTGTCTTAGAATTACACAATATCCTGAGTTGGAAGGAGTCCACAGGGATCAGCAACTCCAACTCCTAGCACCACATAGGAGCACCCAAAATTCAAACACACTGTCTCAGAGTGTTGTCTCAGTGTTTCTTGAACTCCATCAGCTTGGAGCCGTGACCACTGCCCTGGGGAGCCTGTTCCAGTGCCCAACCACCCTCTCTGTGAAGAAACTTTTCCTAATACCCAGCTCAATCCTCCCTGATGCAGCCTCATGTCATCCTTCAACCATTCCTTTCTTCCTGCCTTTTCTCTGTGAAAACAACAAACAATCACAAGAATACCAAGATCACTGTTATGAGAAGAGCCAAGTCAAAAGCACACATCAACAGGTTCTCAGTGTTCTAGCAAGAAACACCAGTTTGAAAGCACTTTAGAAGTAACATAATTCCTTTTATATCAAAGAACACTGATTTTTTTAGGGATTTTTGCAAGAGGAACAAATATAAAAATTAAAAGAATTAACCTATCTTCTGTGTTAAGATATACACTTATTTTCTTATCTTGTTGCTCTTCCTCCTGGTAACCTCCTATGATGGAGTGACAGCTTCAGTAGACAAAGAAAGAGCAACTGATATAATCTACCTGGACTTCTACAAGACCTTTGATAGAGTTCCACATAACATTTATTATTTCTAAACTGTAAAGATATGAATTTGAAGTGTAGACTACTCAGTAGAGAATGAATTATTTGAATGGTCATAGTCAGAGGGCTGTGGTCAAATGCTCTGCATCCAGGAGGATGTTGGTGACAAGTGATGTCCCCCAGGGGTCTGTATTGGGACCAATGCTCTTCAACATCTTTATCAATAATTGGGACAGTGGGATCGAGTGCACCCTCACTAAGTTTGCTGACGACATCAAGTTGAGTGGTACAGTTAATAAACCAGAAGAAAGAGATACCATCCAGAGAGACATGGACAGACTTGAAAAGTTGTCCCACAAGAACTTAATGAGGTTCAACAAGGCCAAGCGTTGCACTTAGGTTGGTGCAATGCCAGATACGAGTACAGACTGGGAGAAGAACTTACTGAGAACAGCCTTGTGGAGAATGACTTACAAGTCCCAGTGGACAAAAAGCTGCACATGAAACAGCAACGTGTGCTTGCACCCCAGAAGGGCAACTGTATCATGGGCTGCATCACAAGAGTGATGGCCAGCAGGGAGAGGGAAGGGATTGGAGATTGTCCCCCTCTACTCTGCCCTCTTCAGGCTCCATCTGCAGCACTATGTCCAGGCCTGGGGACCCCAGCACAAGAAAGATGCGGAGCACCTGGAGCAGGTCAAAAGGACCACAAAGATGATCAGAGGGCTGGTGCACCTCTCTTATGAAGATAGACTGAGGGAGCTGGTCTTGTTCAGCCTGGAGAAGAGAAAGTTCCCAGGAGACCTCACTGTGGCCTTCTAGTACTTCAAGGGAGTTTATAAACAGGAGGGAGACCGACTTTTTACATAGGCAGATAGTGACAGGACAAGCAGGAATGGCTTTAAACTAGAAGAGGGAAAATTTAGATTAGATATTAGGAAAAAATTCTTTACTCAGAGGACAGTGAGGCCCTGGCACAGGCTGCCCAGAGAAGCTGCGGGTGCCCCATCCTTGGAGGCACTCAAGGCGAGGTTGGATGGGGCCTGGGCAGCCTGAGCTGGTGGGGGGCAGCCCTGCCCATGGCACAGGGGTTAGAACTCGATGATCTTTAGGTTCCCTTCCAACCCACACAGTGATTCTATTTTGAATTATTTTCTTGTATAGGCTTTATCCAAAACTGAGAGGTGTGACTGTTTTGATGTTAACACCAATTTAAATTTCACATCCAAGAAATCGCCACAAAATAACTTTGTGTTTTTCACTTTTAATCACACTCCATTAGCACATGAGGGTCTGAAAAATTACACCATAGTTCCCAGGTCCTCCCGGGGCTCCACTCACTGTAGACAAGACTCAATTTTCCCTTTCTCTCTAAATATGCCTTTCCTAAAGTTAACCTAGGATTCCATAACCTATATAAAACATCCATCTAAATGCTGTGCTGCTTTCCACCCTAACAGCCACATCTAAAAGTGCAAGAGAAAATGTGGGTTAGATTTTCCTTTAGTACTGTTTTCATAGCGGAGGCAAAGCACTCAAGAGCTAACAGTCCTCCAGCCAAGTCTTCCCTCAAGCCAGTGAAAGCAGGTTCTCTCAAAATTTCTTCAGGCGGAATGAGGAAAAATAAAAAAGCTAATAACAAACAAGTCTGACTGTAGCACCAATGAAGACATCAGCTATAATGCACCTGTATTTACCCATAATTGGATACATCTAGTTTTCAGAAACAGGGACCATTAGCTATGCAGTAAAGTCCTTATATACGTTAATTAAAAAAATGCGTTAATTCCAAGTCCCCGTTCTCCTTTACTCGTCTCTTTTTTTCTCCCATAACTTCCCAGCCTCTTTCAAACAGTGCAAAGAAACTAATAATAAGGTGAAATGTTCTCTCCTTTTGGAGTCATTTTAGTAAGAAAAAAAGTCTTAATAACACATTAGAAAACTCCACCATGGCCAAGATAAACAAATGCTCAGATTATTAACACTGATCTGACAAGATGATGCATAACCATCTTGCATATCTTCATGCTACAGAAGTCCCATTTTCTTCCCTTCACTTGAAGTCTTCTTCTCCCTCTTCTCTAAGAAAACCTCCAAATACTCCCATAGGTTCTTCTGCCCTCCACAGACCCAAATAAAAAAAAAACCACAGCCATCCTGAAATAAAACAAGCAAGATGTTCCAGTACTTAAATGACATGCTAACAAAACAGCAGAAAACAAAAGTTAATCTTTACCTGGAAGAGATAAGTTAAAGAGAGGAGTATCCCAGAGCTTTTCTGGTAATTTTGACATCCACTGACCATTTTCATGGCACACATGAATGGAGGTTTGCAAAGGGCCTTCCATTAGTACTGTCCTAAGACTTTATAGGCTGTCCTGGGAGGGGAAAAAAAAAAAAAAGAAAAAGAAAAAAAAAGAATAAGACTCATTAAATTATTTCATACACAACACCATTGGACCCATGCAGAATTTATTTATTCATGCTATAAAATGACAAGCCTTCTCTCAGATTACTTTAGCAAAAGGTCATGAGCTTTGCAGTCACAAAACACACTACTTTAGACAATGCTGTCTCCCAGTGTGATGCCAAAGGCATGTTCCAGCTTCATGCTTGCAAACTGACCAACTGAAAGAAGAATGGAGCCAAGACAAACATGTGGAGAAATGATTATCTATGCTGGCTATTGCAACATACAGTCATAGAATGCCCTGGGTTGAAAAGGACCTCAAAGATCATCGAGTTTCAACCCCCCTGGTGTGCACAGGGTTGCCAACCACCAGACCAGGCTGCCCAGAGCCACGTCCAGCCTGGCCTTGAATGACTCAAGGGACGGGGCATCCACAACCTCCTTGGGCAACCTGTTCCAGTGCGTCACCACCCTCTGTGTGAAAAACTTCCTCCTAATATCTAACCTAAATCTCCCTTTAGTTTAAAACCATTCCCCCTTGTCCTATCACTATCAACTCATGTAAACAGTCATTCTCCCTCCTGTTTATATGCTCCCTTCAAGTACTGGAAGGCCACAATGAGGTCTCCCCAGAGCCTTCTCTTCTCCAAGCTAAACAAGCCCAGTTCCCTCAACCTTTCTTCACAGGAGAGGTGCTCCAGCCCTCTGATTATCTTGGTGGCTCTCCTCTGGACCCACTCCAAAAGCTCTGCATCTTTCTTGTGCTGGGGGCCCCAGGCCTGGATGCAGTACTCCAGATGGACCCACCTTCCTTTTTCCTCCTTTTTAAAAAAGTTGGCACTGTAAACATTTCCTTCTTTTCTGCTGCAGATGTGGCAGTCAGATATGCAGCTTGCAGCTTTTGTGCTGCACCAGCCTTCTGTCAACGGTTTATGGGCGTTCGGCCCGGTTCCGTGACGAAGGGGATGGGGGATCCACGGGTCCACACCCCGGGAAAAGGGGAAAAGGGTAAGGAGATGGCCCTGAGAGCAAAGAGCAGCGGCAACAATCTGAGGAGAAACAAACTAATTTACTAAATAAGATATTGGAATACAAAACAACACACTATAATACAATATAATTACAATTTAAGCTGATAAATCCAATACAGAGAATGTCCCAAAAATCAAGGTAGGCCTTACTCTACTACCAACGATAAGACGGCTGGAGAGCGAGGTGCTGCCAAGATGAGAGACGGCAGAAAAGGGATGAGGTCTCGTGATCTGCAAGTTTTTGTACTGCGAGCTTTTATCTTTTCCCTCCGGCTGGAAAATGGTAACAGAGGAGCAAAGTACCGTGGGGAATGTAGTAGTCCTTCTCTTCTGAGAACCAGGTACATTCACTACATGATGTTATGATGTGGAATACCAACAACCGAAAATCACAAAACCATGACACCTTCCTAACTGGTCTTTGTTCCTTCTTGCCGCATCTCTGCATATTCATTCCTGAGACTGCTTCTCCCCAGCATATTCTTTGGGTTGTCTGGGGAGGTACTGGTTTTTCAGAATTTACAAGCAAGCCGTGCTATTTACATGAAGAACCCGTGGTTTCCTTCAACGTTGTGCAATAAATCTTTTTGGCAGTCACATGAGGTCATCTGAGAGGTAATGTCAGCAATTGCTTTATTAAGTTCTATGTACGCATCACATACAACAGATACAATCTGCTTTTACATCTGATGATGCATGTAGCATCACTCATCCAGCCAAGCTAGCTGCACATTTGATATGGCCTTGAATCAGCCCAACCAAGTTCCTGCAGCGCAGCTAAGATACAGACAGGATCACAGCAACAGAGGGGAGAACCCAGTGACATCGCCCAAGTGTCCCACATGTAACCTGGGATTTTCCACCTGATAAAGAGCTGCCTCAGAGGATATACACATGCACAAACCCATTGTACAGGCAGGAAAGAAGTGATTTCAACCTGCTCATGCCCCCTTTGTCTGCTTATTAAAAATAATAGTTAAAAAAGCAGATATTTGATGGGCTACTGCAAAAACCCAGTCAAAAAACTCCCAAGGATTTATTTAAAAAAAAAAAAAAAAAGCAGATCTTGCCATGGGTAAACAAATAATCCCTATCTTCCAAATCTGGTGCTTTTATTCTTGGAATGAAGTTTAAATCCCAGGCACATCAACTTAGCCATCTGGCTCTGCAATTTAACATGCCAGGCCTTTGCATCCTGCAGATTCCTTGCTCCAGCAGTGGAGGTTTCCCATGGATCTGTCCCCTTTGGTCTTTTCTCCTCTCATCCAGCCTTGGTTTTCCAATAACTGTTCAATGAACAACCTCACTAGAGACTAGAAATCAATGCTTATCCCTGCTGAAAAGAGTTGGTTTTCTGCCACATTTGCTCCCTACAGAGGGTGACCAGTGTCCACCCAGCTGGCATGAGCTGCTGCCACTGCTCTGACCATGGTGGGACTGGACTTCATGAGGAGCACCCTATTGTGCCTGAGGAAGCCAGGGGGAGCAGAAATAGCAAGACGAGCGGTCTTGCTGATCAAAAGAGATCAAACCAGGTTTTGGCCTGTGCTCCTGCAGAACACAAGCCCCAGATGCTCACGCCACTACCTCCTAACTCAGCTGCCACCTCATGGTTAAGATGCAGCATGTCCTTTAGGGCGAAACCAAGGCTTGCCTGGAAGAATTAAGCTGCAACTGCTAGCTACCACTTTTCATAAGTAAGTCTCGAACTCCACAAAGGAGAGCGGTGCCTTTATTCCCACCTCCGGCCCAGGAACCTGACGGCACGTTGCAGCCACGACGAACCACCCTCAATCCCCACGAGCTCCCGCCCGATTTCTAACCTGATCTTGCTACGCAGCTTAATTACAACGTGAGGATTCCGCCAGGACACAGATAACAAACAAGTAGCAAGCCTGAAATACTCCAAGAGCACCACCCCGAGTCCCGAGACGCCAAGAGCTTCGGGTGCGATCTTCCCGGGATGCCCCCGGCACAGTAGAGGTGCCGGGTGTGCCGGGGGCACGACGGGCAAACGCTGCAAAAAGCCGTCAGGAAAACGAGATTGGCGAACGTCGGATGACATAATTAAATATTGGCTGCAGCCTAGCCACGAGCAAGCTAACACGACAGTAATTACTGGAAAGACTGTAATGTGAGTTACACCGGCTGCAACAATGAGAAGTAAATTCCCAGGTGGAAAGGGAAAAAAAAAAAAAAAAAAACAAACAAACTGGCAGGGCGCTACAGCACCCTCTGCTTGCACCCTGCCATCTTACCGCGGGCAGCCAGACCTCGCTCTCCCTCTCCCTCTCCGCTCCCGCCTTACCCACCCGGGGCAGCGACCTCGCCTCCATCTCAGCTCCTCGGAGCACCCAGGCAGGAGCCGAATGGGGGGGGAGACCCGACCCCGCCCCGCCCGGCTCCGGGCAGCCGGTTTGGGAAGGTGTCGGGGCGGGAGGAGCCAGCCCCAGCGCCTGTGGGACGCTCAGCGGGCTGAGAGCGTATTGCTGCAGGAAGGAAGGAGCGCAGCGCCTGGGGATAGCCTTCAGCCGTCCTGCAGCTGCGCTGGAAAGCTACCAGCTCTCAGATAGCTTGAATGTGTATTAGTAATACGTGAACTGCTGGGTTTGTCCAACAGGCAGAAGAAGGAATAAAGAGAATGAACTCTTTCTCTACCGTAGGACAGCTTTCCTAATGGGTCGTCAGCAGTGGAACTGGGATCGGGGCACTCCAGGATTGTATCATGGCCAGGGCTAGGAAAAATTCAGGCTGCTGCTGTGCTGTGCCTCTTAATGCAAGGATATCTCTTCCAGGTGTTTCTTTTCCACCGTCTCATTTTAGCAGAGCAAACCTTGCAGAGGCAACAGGAGCAAGACTGGGTTAACGTTTCAGCTGAGCGAGCCAAACCCTTGGTGAGCCCCAGGACAGCAGGGCTGCTGAGGCTTCGCAGCAGTGTCACAGCTCGGACTGCTGCCCATCAATAAGTCTTCTATAAAGTACCACAGAATTTTCTGGAAATGCAGAATAGACATGCAGCGGGTTGTAAAGTTAAGCACAAAAAGAACGCCAAGAGGGATGAAGTGGAGCAAAAGAGAGGATAATAAAGAGAAGATGCTGTTTAAAGGCTGGGAGGATTTGCACCAGTATGATAGAAAGTAGCTGAGAAATGTTACAGGACAGCTATTGTCATGCTCTTCGTGGGTTAAAGTAAATGGGAATGTATTTCAAATAAGAAAATTTATGAGAAAAAAATCAAACTTCAATCCTTAGTTTACTTAGAAAGTTATGACTGTGAAGGTGTGACAAGAGAGTGATCAGGTGGCCTCTAGATGCTATTAAAATGAAAAAATGTAAAGCACTTGTGAAGCAAACCTGGGTGAAGTTGTCAGGATTTTCTGGGAAAATATGGCTACGGAGAGGGAAATTTAAAAGCTATTTCCGTGTTGATTTGATACAAACAACCATGGAACTGAAATCCCAAATGATTTTATTCTGTAAGCATAAAAACAAGACTTTTAAGTTGTAATTATGTGAAGTATCTGTTGACTCACACAGAAAGGACTCTTGCAGAACTCACCTCAATGGAAAGAGCCCTCTCTAATCTGTACCTTATTAATTCTGAGTTTGGGTCTCAGTTTTTCTTCAGTTGTTCTGGAATTACTGGAGATGTCAGCACAGTGGCTCCTGCTTTAGCCCCTAAACCACATCCTCGCTAGGAGGATTTAGGAAGTCAGTAAAGGAGGAATGACAGGAAATTAATCAGCAAACAATTATGCCCTGAATAAGCACATCTCCCAAGGAAGGGTCAAGGCAAGGATAACCTTCAGCAATATTTGCAGATGCAATGACAAGCAGATTTCAAGATGAAGAACGTGGGGGAGGTGAAAGCCCAGGATTTCTCACCACAGTTGCAAAATAAGCGTCTGCATTTAAATGCCTGATAGTGGAGTTCAAAAATACAGGACAAAGAACTTCTTACCCAGAAGGAGCTTTTGAAGCATTCAGAAATGAAAAGATTTAAAGCTGATAGCATTTGATAGAGTCAAAGCAGGCAGATATAGAAGCTTCAGCATTGTATCTTGATGAAAATGTAGGTCTTATTTGTAGCTGTGGATCAGAGTGAAACATTCCTGGTTTGTTAGTCAGAGTGACACCAGTCAGAGAAGCTTAAGCTGGACTTCATACATTTCATCAGACCTAGCTGCCCAAAATACACTGCACTCAGTTAGACAAACCAGTCAATGTTTCAGAAGACTTCCAGGTTTGTTAGTCTTTTTTTAAATGTTTTCAACAGTTGGGATATTGCATGAGATTTTTTTCTTCCCTCTCTGTTTTTTTTTTTCAGCCATTACACACCACCTTTACCCTATGCTGTAACGTAGAGAAATGCCACTAAACATTTCAACAGCTTTAGCTAAATTCCCAACATCTGAGGTGTTTGTTTGTTCTGCAGACATTTGCAACACCCTGGTGATCTGTGTTTGTTCCTGCCCTGACTGACTGATAAATCCTCTCAACCCTCACCCAATTTCTGTCCTTGGGAACAAACAGGTAGCTTAATATTTCAGAGAGGAGGCTGTGTGTCTAATAGCAGCAGTTGCAATGACTCCTGAGAGCAGAGGAAGAAGTGAGGAGCTGGCCTGCTACAACAGCAAGGCCTACAACATCAGCGGGGCCTACAATGACAGCAAAGCTTGCAACAACAGCAGAGCCTATAACAGCACTGTGGGCAGTAAAAAGGCCTGGGAAGGCCTTCTGCACGACAGTCACCGCACAGCCCTGGCCTCAAAGGAAAAAAGTCTGCCCAGGGCTGCCCAAAGTTGGTTTCTGGTTCACTGTTCTTTTTTCAGGGGTTGCTGTTGCCATGTTGCCTCCAAGCCTGCAGTACTGTGTCATATAGTCATAGTCAAGAAATTCAGCTACAGAGAATTAGAGAACCCAGGGGTAAATCTTCAGGAAAGGATTTGAGATGGTCAGGTTAGTTCAGGTTGCCTCATCTTCTGGCTCCTGGTTGTATCAACGTTGCACCCGTCACTTTGTAATACCAAGTTGTCAAAAGTCCTGCAGCTGAAGGTAGCTCTGCTAGACAAGGAAAGATAAAATGGGGCAGGAATCATGAGGAGCTACTGGTTCTTCTTCTTGTCTTTCAGACTGGTAATTTGCTTTGTCCGTTCACTGGATCAGGAGACCACAGAAGACCAGCTAGTGTGTGGAGGCACAGGAAAGATGATAGCCTCATAGGAGGAGAAGTTGAAGGACGGGATAAGCAAATCTCCCTCATCAGACTCAGAGGCTAAGATATGAGCAAGAGGAGAACCAGGCATTTTTGCTGGAACATATTCCCTACATGGTGAGAACCCAGCTCCCTAGAAACTAAGGGAACACACAATAATTGCATTCCTGTCTGCTAGAAAGGATTCCAGTTACAGGGAATGAAGAAGGGAAACCTGCTCCTTGCATTCCTCTCTTTCCTAAGCTTTGTTTCCTAGTGCTTTTCCTGAATTATCCTTCAAAATTATGTGGACGCAGACAACTCCTGGGCTGTGGCAACTATTTTCTCACCATGCTCCGCATTCTACATGAACTTTTTTTTTTTTTGAGAACTGGAAAAGGTCAGAAACAACCTTCTTCTGTGACATCCTGATCCTAATGCAGAAGCTGAATCAGCAACTTAGAGCAATACCTTCCCTTCAGGAAGGCAGCTATCAGGGTGGTATGATGTGCAGCAGCCTGGGCAGGAAGAGAGCTGTGGCATTACCGTGCCCTGTGCATGTCTTTCCTGTGTGCAGCTCCTAAGCTGGCGTCAGACAGTGGGAAGAAGGAGGAAGGACTTCTCCAGCTTAAATTCATCGCTATGGTGAAGCTGAGCAAGCAAATCTTGTGTCCTCCAACAATCTTGATCAACATCCCACATTATTCCTGTAATCAGTAGTGAAAACTAGGCATCTGCATCCTCAGGGATACATTTCCAGTACCTTTGATACTGGGAAAAGGCTGAAGCTAAGGGTGTCTGGATCTTTAAGGCAACCAGACTTTAACTCCTGTGGATTTCATGCAGGTTAAGCCTTGATGGCTTTGGGCTCATAATGGGTCTTTGGGGAATAACTGTAAATATTGTCTTAAAGTTTGTTCTTGTTCCTCACCCCCACCCCCTTAATGTCATTCATTACTGATTCGCATTGTCAGTCATTGTAACCACAGTCTGCACTGGAGTAGCGTCTTTCACTCATGACATGACTTCCCTACCAACAAGATGATAAAGGTCAGACAAACTGGGTGCTCTGTGCAAAAACAGCCCTCCTCCATGACCTGAAAAGTCACATCTGTTGCATTTATGTAGGTAGACTTGGTGCTCATGTTTGGTCTCAGCATGCATATCATATCTATCAAGCCATATAGGCAAAAGCATACAAGGATTGACGTCTAGGGCAGTGCAGGCATGATCTGTAGTGACCTGCAGTAGGGGTTCATTCTGCAACAGAACATTACTCTGCAAACAGTACAAGTCATCCGAGGCAGAGGCTAGATGTGCAGGGCTAGTGGTAGCTGAGCTCAGGATGTCAGGCTGGGTCAATGCTAATAATAAGGGCTAAGATCTACAACAGAAAAAGATGATGTATTAAGCAGTTCCAAACGGGCCAGGTGACCTAACAAAATACTTTGTCCTTTATTATATTTTTTTCCGCTATTACAGAGTAACAAAATGCCACAGTGACCTCCTATGCTACCACAGGGCAGTAATTCAGAGAACAGATACATATAAACTACTGAATATATATTTCTGTGTCTTCTTTTTCTGTCACCATGGCCTAAAAATAGCCATCTATTGGTGGATTGCTTTCCACAGGTACTTGCTGAAAGCTTGTATCAGGAATGCAGAGCTGCAAAATTGCACAAGCACACAAGGGCTGCAGCTACAGGTTAATCCCACTCTTGCATACTCAGGATAACAATGCTGCTGGAAGTGTATATATAAACATTCTTGTTAGCACTTCCCACCCACAGGCCAAGTCTGTGGTATGCTTTATTTTGCCTGAGCTAATTCATCACTATCCAGATAAACACTCAATAATGGCTCACCTTTCCCAAACTTTCTAAGAATAATAAGTACCCTTCAAGTTGTTACATGGCATTCCTACTTAGGGGATGTTACGAGCTCCACTGAGTGCAGCATACAGAATGCAGTGTTGTCTGGCCACAAAAACAGATTTACCAAGCCTCAAAATACAACATTAACAAACGGCCTCCTATTAAAGGCAGTGGCAAAAAGCCACCACCATGTACTGGGGGCTCAACATTTGCTTGAGTGCCACTGTTTGTGTTTAACAAAGGAGAAACAAGGAGGTACAGAGGAGCTGCTCTAGCCATGACCAAACCCTACCTGACAGTCATTTTTTTTCAGTTGGACTCAAGGTGTGCTGACTTTTCTAACTACCCCATGCCCTGGTAGGACTTTGTACATCTCCCTATGAGGAAAAACATCCACTGCCTGTTATAAATAAATCATGTCCTACACAAGTCTTGGCAATTGGCTTTTCCAAGGATTATGATCTTTCTGCCAAATTTTGCTGTACAAACAAATTTAATTTTTCTTACAGTTGTGTGTCTCCATAGCTGTGCCACCTGTACTGATTGTGACAATGGCAACTAAGCAATTTACAGTAATAAAGGACCGTAACAAAGCACACTTACAGGAGTGTATTAGTGCATTTATTACAGCACACGTTAGAAGCTGCAGGGAGCAAGGACACTTGGAGCAAGTTGAAATGCAAGTTTTTCCTGTTCCTTGCTTGCACATGAAGAACATGATGGCACGCTCACTGTACGCTGCTGGACCTATTAACTCTTTGTAACTGAACAGCTGTGCTGTTGGGATGGGAGAAGTTTGTTCCTTTTGTGGGTGAGATCATAACCATCAGCTACAAATTCACATTGTTATAAATATACTTGAAGCATTTCCAGTCTTGAAATGGTCCTCAGATACTCTTACAGGGACCCCTGGTATAGACAAAACTTAGTGTCAGGCTACAAAGTTAGACCCTTATTTTCAGTCTCTCTCCCATACGGAAGCAAAACTCATATAAAGTTCACATGAAATTATCTCTGTAACCTAGTTACCAGCCCAGGAGAAGTTAAGCCAAACAGTTGGTGACAGAAAACAGAACTAGTTAACTATCTTGATTTTATTTTTTCTTTTTGAGGAAATAAGATTTTTGAAATTACATTATCTTGTATCTCTTCTTCTTCCTGTTTTCTTACACCCAGTACATTTTAAATCAGAAGCTGAGTTCAGCCAAAATTATTTGTGCAAAATAGACCTTTCTGGACTAACTTGATGTTTAGATTGGGTATCCTTTTAGCACGTGAGGTATATGCAGCCACACTGTCATACAACTGTCTTGCCTCCTACCGTATGTTCACTTTTATCCCAGCAAGTTCTGAATACAAGCTAACTTCCCTCGAAAATCTTCAGAGAGAAAGGAGCACGCCTAGCATGACATTCATCTAGCTGAGATCAAATCAACTCAACTTCTTTCTTGATTCTGCAAGAGGAGTTTGAGCAGGTCCTCTAATTTGGAAAACCAGGAGAGAAGAGCCTATACTTCAGGATAAGAGCAGCTGAAGGCATTGAAAGCTTTTTATCTAAGATGGAAAGTATGAGAAATTTTAAATACATTATTCACTGTGGCACTGTCAAATAGGCAGGCAAACAAGTTGCAACCATGCTGGAATGGAACAAAGACAAGATGCAGCAGTCAGAGAGAACATGGATGGCTAAAAATGAAACAGGGCCCTGCTGACTCCACTTCCCTATTTTCCAATCAAGCAGGCTGCTAGGAAGGGAACATGCTGCTGCCACGTTCCTACCACTTCAAATTGCATAATGAGATCATCACTTTGAGCTATGTCATTACAGCAAGGCCAAACAAAAGGGGAAACAATGTTCAGAAGGATGAAGATTGTTCTGAGAACATAACCGTAAGCCATCAAAAATACATAAAACTCACTCACTCTACACTCTGCAGTCCTGAACTTCCTCATGCTTAAAATTAAAGTGAACATAAAATCCCCAAAATGATTTGCAGCCGTTAGCACAAGACTGAGAAGTGCAGTTCCGTTTTCTCCTACAGCCTCTTTTAAGTCCTTTTGTTCTTACAAACAGAGCTTAGGACCATGCTGTTCTACAAGAAATGTAAGATACAGCTGGACGAGCACATTTGTGCAGTGGTCTATGTTCCTTTTCATTGCTCTGCTTACCACAGTATGATGCCTCAGAGAGCCGAGACCAGTGATACGCTTATGTCAAAATGCTTGTGTGCAACAGGACTGCAAACTTGCAGCTTGCTTTTCCTAAAATGCTGTCTGTAGACTCTGTTTACCACCTACTTTTGCCCTGATAGCAAGAGCTGATGGTCAGGATGCGTGGATCTTCCCTCAGATCCTCTCACCTAGGCTTTCTACCACTGCTCTCAAAGAAGAGCCAACTAACAGTGGTGCCAACAGAGAGAGCTGCTAACTTAACAGCATGCGTTAGGGGAACCACCCCAAGAGCAGACATCTCCAGCTTGTGCAAGGCCTTGGCATGATAATCACGGCTAAGTAGAAGTATTTGCACAATCTCCAGATACTGTTTAATCCAACACTTAGGGCAAAATGTCAGGCTATTGTCTTGCTGAAGTGTAGAGTGATGTAGAAGGCCATAAGATTTCTTAAATGAGCTTTCTCAATTCAGGCTAAGAACAACACAAATAAAAACATGACTCAGAAATTCTCACAGAGCGGCAGCCTCTGCCTGCACTTCTAGCAGCACAGGAGCAGGCATGTCACTGCATACTGCTGCTTGTCTTGTCTCAATTCGGCAGGTTTACCTCCAAACAAAAGCTAACAATTTTGCTCACTTCGTAAGAAATGTGGAGAAGAGCCTGTATCTTACTGCACTCTTCTTTTAAAACATACCTCCAAGGGATAGCCCATGGGCAGCAGCCATGGCTTCTCTTCGAAATGCATGCAAACTGACGGAATTCCAAATAAATGATGGATTTTTTTTTCCCCACCATTACTCAGTAGCCCTGATAGTCTTTGGAGGAGTTTCTTAAAGATACACACTGTCTCTCCAAGTTGTGCATACAGGTGCCCCCAGGGAATTGAGAGGAATTCAGATAGCTCCTAAGCAGAAAATTCCCAAGTACTTAGTCCTTGCATGGGCAGATGGCAAAGGAAGGCTCCTCATAGAGCAAGCAAGTTCACATAGTCAAGTCCCACTGTCACATCTCCCTGCACACACACTCTTCATTTTCCAGAGGGTATTGTGCTCTGCAGCAGCACACTGACTGCTTCATCTATCAGATCTTGGCATCACTTGGAAATTTATCCAAAGCAAACTTGGATCAGAGTCACACGGCTCAGGTCCAAAATGGGGAAATTCATCTGACATTTCCTCTGGAGTGAGCTGTGTAGCACCTCCAGAGAGCAAGTTGTTCCTTCCCAAACTAAGACCAGACAGGCTGCAGCTCGGAACTGCCTCTTTCTCTCCAGTAGGCTTTCCTATGAAGACAGGCTGAGGGAGTTGGGCTTGTTCAGCCTGGAGAAGAGAAGGCTTCAAGGAGACCACTTTGTGGCCTGCCAGTACTTGAAGGGAGCGTATAAACAGAAGGAAGACAGACTTTTTATATGGGCAGATAATGTTAGGACAAGGGGGAATGGTTTTAAAGTAAAAGACGGGAGATTTAGGTTAGATGTTAGGTGGAACTTTTTGACTCAGAAGGTGGTGAGGCCCTGGCACAGGCTGCCCCGAGCAGCTGTGTCTGCCCCATCCCTGGAGGCGCTCAAGGCCAGGTTGGATGGGGCCCTGGGCAGCCCTGCCCATGGCAGGGGGTTGGAGCTCAACGATCTTTAGGGTCCCTTCCAACCCAAGCTATTCTGTAGTGATTCTACGATCCTAATGTTTATGGCCCATGCTCCCCCAGCAGGCTGTTTCCAGAGGAATTAAGCCTGCATTGTAAAGGAGATAATCAGTCAAAGTTGCTTTAGGATGTTGCAGAGAAAGCATTTGCAGACCAACAATGCATAATCAGGCACGACTGATCACTAATGTTGGATTGACATAGTACGAGATGATATAGCAGAACAAATGAGACTGGAGACAGGCATGGGCACATGGTTCAACATCGGCCACAATATTGCTATAGGTTTTGTTACTTTCCCTTTTCAGGCTGGCTCATGCCAGCTGCAGAAGGACAGGCAGGCAGTACCCAGTCCATAGTAGAATCTTCTAGCACAAGAGAAAGCCCCCAGATTTTCTGGCATTTTTAAAACATCCGATTGAGATTTTTAAGAAACCAGCACTGTGTGTCATTATGCCCAAGGACTGTGATTTGGTTGAAGAGTGCTTGTGCTAGATTTATTGTGGCATGAGCACATGGCTTCATCATGAACTGATTTTGCCTCAGGTCTTGTCTCAGATGTATCATCCATTTTTGAAAGTATCAAATTCAGCATTTGAGGGAGATTCAGTAAGAAAGGATGACACCAACAGAGGTCAGTGTATCACTATAGCTCAGTCTCTCCTAATTTTAGCTACTAAAAATAGTTCACCTTGTAGATCATGAATTTTTTAAACTGGGGAAAGATTTAAAAGATACCTGTAAGTAACATCTTTTAAGAGGAACCGTCCTAGTTGCTAGCTGATTGTAAGAACAACAACAGAAGAGCTAACAAAAAATCACCCTATTTTAGAAGGAAAAGAAGGAACTTCAGTAAATGTAGCACCTGTAGACATTTATTCCTCCTCCAGCCTTTCCACCACACACAAAATTTTAAAGCAAATGCTGAAAAACAAATGAGACCATTATAAAATTGCCATTTGTGGTCCCAATTACAAGAAAGGTCACCAGCATGGGAGGAAATGCACCTTATGAACTGCCACTTGCCTTAGGACATTGTTATTGCATCAACAAGGAACTGTGCAGAGACTTGAAATGTATAAAGCCGTTCGTTAAAGTAAACAGAAGGTTTATTTTCTGCTCTGTTGAGAAATCCCTAGGGACACACAGAAAATAGCAACCCTTTCTCAGCAGCCTGCCTCTTAATGAAAATCAAGAGCAAATTCCAGGGGTATTGACCTCAAAGCAGCCCCTGACAGCTTCATGCCTGCAAGCTGAGCAGAGCTCACCTACACTGAACGCGTGATGAGGATGTACTCAGCGCTGACTCAGGTGACTCCTACTCACCCTTGTGCAAGTGGCTGCAAACAGAGCTCCCTGGCATTCAGAGCACATGGGAGGAGGATGGAACAACTGCAGCAGCAAGGAAAGATTCCATCTTTCCTCCTCTGGCTTGTTATCATCTTTCCTGGGCATGAATCTCTGCATTCCTTTCTCTCAGCAGTTACTCCCACAGGTTCCCGTTCCCAAAACCTACTGCAACCTTCATGTTTCCAAAACCCAAGAGCTGGACCAGGAACTGACAGATGAGGCTCTGCTGAGGTTCTCCAAATCTGCTGAAGATTTCTTAACCAATCCTGTTTGTGCCTCAGTTACCCAAGAGCTGAGATTACAGCAGTGATCACTCTCCAGCTCTTCTAGGCAGGTGGTCTCTGCGCATCTATAGTAAGCAGGGTATCAGCTTTCCTTGGAGTCCTTTACACTCAGCCTAATACAAGCAGTGTAATGAACATCATGTGCTGCAGGGAGGGTCAATTATTGCTGGAAAAGAAGCTCTTATCAAATAAGGGAAAATAAACTGAGACATGGCAGGCTCCACTATTCATTGACAGAGCGGACTCCTGTGCTGACCTACGCAAATCTCTTGATTAGGGAAGACCTTCAAGCACTAAGGGTGTAGAATAGAACTTTGTCACCACTCAGCTTTACTGCGTACTGAGAGGCCATCACTCAGTGCTCTCCCAGCTGTCATTTTTACCTGTTTGCCAATGCCACCTACATCTGAGAGAGCAGTCCAGGTCACTGAAACATTAAAGTGGAATTCACCTCATCTGGCTTCACAAATACCTGCAGCGTAGATGTCTTCTGATGTCTGCACTTTTCCAGCTAAGACTCCTCTTGCAATCAAAGCCGGTAAATAATTAAAAGGTGTAATCCTCTAGTCTTAACAAGACATCTAAACTCAGTCTGCTGAGTTACACCCTGGAGCAGCCTGTATCTCTCCTCATCAGAGTGAGGAATTTGTTGAATTTAAAGCAATAACCTTTTGTAAAAGACCACAAACAAACAGGTTGGAGATGAGGAGGGAGCCTTGGCCCAGTTGTGGGTCTGACAGAGGGGACAAGAGCACACAGCTGTGGGCAATCATCCCAGGAGCACTGCCTATGAGATAGTGAAGGAATCCCACACTGTAAGACACAATTCCAGATGTCAAATTTCTCCAAGCCAGCAAAAACACAACCTTCCTCAAGCCAAGATACTACAGGCAAGTTTGTCCATAGCACTCTACTTTTTGGGAGGGAATTTATGCCGAATCACTCAAAAAAGCAAACAAACAAACAAACAAAAAACACCTGTCTCTAAAATCCCATAGTATCATCTCAAGCTAAACTGCATGTTTTTCTACTCCTTTTCTCCATAGCAATATCCCAAATCATCTGCAGCTTTCATCCTTGGTTTATATTTCCTAAAAGAAAGTAAGAACCTGCTTCAACCTTTCTGCAAATGCACTGAAAAGAAATTTTATGTCATATTTCCAATGTTTGTGGCAGTATTGGCTGTCTTGACTTGCCATCACAGAAGCAGGCCCAAGCTGCTCCGAAGAATTGTGTGCAAGTGCTGGTGCAGGAGAAGGTAAAGAGGGCTGAAGGATGATCCAGGTGCATACATGATGCACAACACAAAGCAGGACTGGCCAAAGGTAGTCCGCCATTTCCCTGCCACACAGCATCCAACAGCATAGTCAGAAAACAGCTCAAAGCCCACCCACAGGTGTTACAGATGGGGAAGAGCAGGAGGAGGAAGGCTAAGGAGCAGGCTTTCTACCAGGAGCTGATAGTACCTATAATACAGAAAGATTCTGGGGTCTGTGTACACTCTCATTACCCGTGAGAAAATCTTAATACTCTCTGATCAGAGAACACTTCCCAAGATGCCCAGCATCCCAAAACTAAAACCAGCACCTTATAAGACAGGCAAGGCTTTCCCTATCTGCTCCAGTCCAATCTCACATTCCTTGGCTTTCCTGTAGCCTGCCCATCACTGCTCTAAACTTCTTATGTGATCATGTCACCTCAACAGTGATGACAGGTGGAATTCCACACACTGCACCAATACTCCTTTCCACATTAACTACAGACGGGTCCCTTGTGGACCAGCCTAACTGTTTGGGCCTGAGATGTTTTAAGGAAGAGGATATGTCCTCGCAAAAGCATTGGTTCAGATTTTTCCTTCACCATCATCTCTCTTCAGGTAGATGAAAGAGTTAGTTGGCAAGGCAGGCCAAAGTTCCATGTCTCTCCTTTGCAGGCTGTGCATTATCACCCTCTGCAATCTCAATCCACATTGACACAGAGTGATAACAGCAAGGAGGTAGTAAAGATCTGTATTCAAAGATATGCTTGCAAGTCTGACACTGATATGAATATGGAGCATGATAGGGTCAAGGTAAAATAAACAAACTGTGCAAAGCCAATTTATTTCCCAGGGCACCTGCCTCTTTGTTCTGTCAAGGACTTACTTCCTTGCAGTAGGTAGCACTTAGTGAATTTATCTGAAGCCAGCTACTTTGTGTCCATCTCCCCTCTCACTAACAAAAAAAGTACAGCTGGGATATTCAACCAGCTTCATTCACATCCTAGCTCCATTTATGAATATGTGGAAACCTCAGTTTAGATGAAATAGGTTTTCACAAAGAGGTATCTTTTCAGATAGGCAAAACAGGTTAGTCAGACTGTCCCACAGAAGCTAGAAAACACAAGGACAAAAATATTCCCAGTTCAAACCATCCATTAGTGGCCACTACCTTGTTGACAAGCTCCTTCATATTCTGCCTGCAACACATGTAGGGGAGAGGCCCAGCCAGGAGGTTACCTCTGAAAAGGCAGCAGACCTCTGTCACGCATCACACCCCGTGGGGCTGATCCACACCAACACACCTACTTGGTCACCCAGAAGCCATCTCAGAGGATAACCTCACAAAGGGCTACAGGTACCATATTGTTCCCAAAATGCACAAAGGGAATAAACCTAGTCCCAAACCTCCTTCCTTTGTGCCTTGAGCTCAAGGAAAAGAGCTTCAGTTTGATTAAGAAGGCTAGAACATAGCCCCACCATGATTTTCAGTAAACACTTTTTTAAGAAGCAAAATCATAAAATGATAATTTCTGAAATCTAAAAAGTGAAATAGCAGGTCTCTGAGCAACAAAAAGACATTCATCTTTCATCATTTCTTCAGTTTGGGAGGCCTTGCTAAGCTGAGAGAGATCCCAGTACACTCCAACCTTGGAGTTCGAGTGACGCACACAATATTTCCCCTTGGAGATAGGGGAAGGAGTGGCTAGAGAATTACAAACCAGTGGGCCTGGATTGCATGCCCAGGGAACCTCTAGAAGAAAAATACGAGAGCAGCAAGGATTTCTCATGAGCAAATTGTTTCAAAACAATCCACCTTCCTTTTCTGGCAGAGCTTAGTGGGTAGGCAATTCTGTAAATAATTGGATATTTTTTATTAAATGAACTATCTGCATATATTTCCTACTTTTTAATTAAAAGTTAAGACACTTGACTATCCTCCAAACATCCTGCCTTCACATTCCTCTCCAGAGTGGGTAAACAGGAAATCTTGCACAATTCTCAATGTTCTTTATACCAATTTGGCATAGGTACGGTGCCAGAAGGCATTTAACACCTTAGTTGATAAGAACCCCCAGCTGCTTAATTACTGGAATTGTAACTAGGGAAAAAAAACAACAGTAGTAGTTCAGCAAACATTAGAATGAGCTGCAGGTTTTATTTCTCAGTCACATTGGTTTTGTGCAGATGTATGGACTCACCTAGCTCAAAGAACAAGGTAGGAGTCAGAAAAGCAATGGGCTAAGAGCCTTTACCCTGAGTTACTAATTATCAGGTCAAATAGCAGTGCAAGAAAATGCTTGCTGATGACCTAGATTTATCACCTAGAACAAGCATTGAAAAAGCACCTAGCACAGGTTTTATGATACACTCCAGATGACCACCCTGAAATAACGTACTCTGGAAAACCCTGATCAATGGCCAAATATATTCAATAGAGCTTAGCAGACAAAGCTCTCTTCATGGCACTGAGCTGCGTGGTGCAACTGATACATGAGAAAACGCCATCCAGATAGATCTGGAAGGACTTGAAAAGTGGGCTCACGAGAACCTAATGAGGTTCAGCAAGGCTTGGGTCGGTGTAATCCCAGATACAAGTATACACTGGGAGCACTCACTGAGAGCACCCCTGTGGAAAAGGACTTCCGTCCTGGTGGATGTAAAGCTGGACATGAGCCAGCAGTGTGCACTTGCAGCCCAGAAGGGCAACTGTATTTTGGGCTGCATCAGAAGAGTGATGGCCAGCAGGGAGACGGAAGGGATTGTCCGCCTCTTCTCTGTCCTCTTCAGGCTCCGTCTGCAGCACTATGCCCAGGCCTGGGGACCCCAGCACAAGATGCAGAGCAACTGGAGCAGGTCAAAAGGACCACAAAGATGATCAGAGGGCTGGAGCACCTCTCTTATGAAGACACAATGAGGGAGCTGGTCTTGTTCAGCCTGGAGAAGAGAAGGCTCTGGAGAGACCTCACTGTAGCCTCCTAGTACTTCAAGGGAGCTTATAAACAGGAGGGATACCAACTTTCTATAGAGGCAGATAGTGACAGGACAAAGGGGAATGGCTTTAAACTAAAAGAAGAGAAGTTTAGGTTAGATGGTAGGAGGAAATTCTTCAGTCAGAGGGCAGTGAGGAGTTGGCACAGGCTGCACAGAGAAGCTGTGGGTGCTCCATGCCTGAAAACATTCAAGGCCAGGTTGGATGGGGCACTGGGCAGCTTGAGCTGGTGGGTGGCAGCCCTGCCCACAGCAGGAGGTTGGAACTGCACAACCTTTAATGTCTCTCCCAACCTAAGCCATTAGAATGATTCTATGGCGCTCTGATCCCAAATTTATTTCATGACTGTGACCCAGTTCATCTGAAGGGGTCAAATATACCACTTACCTCCCCCACATCACATCCCCCTTCAGAATGGATAAACATTGTCCTGGGACTTGGAGTTTGACCTACCCTCTGCCTGATTACAGCCCTGTACCTGATCTGCTTGTCAGCAGGCCCCCAGGCTGACACATAAGGGAGCAGTGCACTTTACATGTTCTGAAAGGAAGAAATCAGCCCAGCTTGGTTCATTCAAAAGTGCTTGGAGGGATGCTGGTTCTGGAGAAGCCAGCCAAATGTAGGGGTGATCTGCACACCACTTTGTGGAAACTGTCTGACACTTCCAAACAGTTAATTGCAGTTTCCCTGCTGTTCCATGCATGGGTTATCTGGAGGATTCTCCTACCAAGGTATCAACTACTTTCTCCCTGCTCATACTGCAGTGTCTGAGAGCTAACTCAAGGCTTTGAGTAACAATGATGGAAGAGCCAAACATCTGAGAAAAAGACACGGAACATCTGATCCAATAAACTATGAGTACTACTGACCTCTTAGTAACATTGGAAACTGTCAGCATTAAGGACCTGAAACTGTATTATGTGCTGTCTTTTCAGGCAGTATGCAGATACCAAATGCAATGCAAAAGCTGCATCTCACTGGCTATCTACAGGTCTCAAGTATTCTCACACAATGGAAGTAAACATTTCCTTAGAAAGTAATTACAGATACACAAACAAAAGACAGATCAAAATGGGTTGATTCAATGAAAAGTTGTATGTGTACTAAGCTTTTCCTAAAATTAGCTTCTGGAGCTCCTCCTGAGATCGAGCAGATTCCCACAAAGCTGTATCCTTCAATGGGACAGAGCCACTGTCCCTTCAATGGGACAGAGCCATGCCCCAGCTGGGATCAAATGGGTCACAATGAATCCAGCATAGTTCTCAGTTAAATATCCTCTACAACGCACCTTGATTTGTGCTTTCTGTACCTCTGTGGTATAATCAGCTCCTGCTCACAGGATAATGAACTGCAGGCCATAGAGTTATACAAGAAAAGGATACTTTTGTCAGGGCCCAGGTCTACAGAAGCCCAGGAAACACTGAGACCCCCCTGTCACCTCTCCATGACACTGTTTTCACACAGGCACATCTGTCAGCTTTTTGCAAAGTGCACTTCACTTGCTGACATGCAAAGTACTGCTTCTGTCCTGCCTGTAGGACTTATAGTAGAAGCAGTAGAATGAGGTGAGCAGCTTCTCTTCCATTACTCACTGTCTCAGAGTGGGCAGGTTTTGGGCAGGACCTGGCTCCCTGCCTTTGGGTAAGCCCCATATTCAGGAGTTTCTTCAACCAAGTCAATACGGATCCTGAAATCCCTGGCACTTGGCAGATGCTGTTGGAGTTGGAATGAAGAACAGTATCAAAAAAAAAAACTATCTTACCTGACAAATATTGAACAATTGGGAAGAATTCACAGTATGATCCCCAAATTACTGATGCCTCCTTTGCCTCTCTCTCATTCTCAAGCAAAACCAATAAACTTACAACAAATATTCTAAAATCCCCCTCTGAGCAGATTCAGTTTTAATTTTTGAATGCACATTTCTTAAAAATACATCTCCTTGAAATCATGATGGCCTATGTTGTGGTTAAGATCTACTACCGTCTTTAAAATAAATTCAGTGAAAATAACAGCCAAACAGTGCACGTTTCTCACTTCAGTGAGAAAACATGCTTTAAAATGAGCAACATACCAAGTTGGCAGAAGTAACTAGCCAAGCACTGAAACCAACTTGAGGTTTCAGCAAACTGATATTTTCCACATTTTGTCATGAAAACTGGATGTTATTTTTCACTCCAGTTTGCCCAGCTTGGCTTTGGACAGCTCCAAAACAAGTCCTTGGAGTGTTCAATTTTCTAGCTGAAAGTTTTTTGGAAGAAGGAGTTCAACTCAAAAACTATACATAACATCGCCTCTGCCTAATAGACATGGAAAAATGCAAACTTCCTTTTCCCTGATGTTAAATGCATGTAGCGCATTTAAACAGTCTTGTTCAGCTCATAACACTTTCAAATGATTCAATTTTCTGCATTTTAAGCAGAATCCTACTTTCATGTAAGGGGTAAGGGTAGGGTGCAGGTCTCCTGCATGCATCCTGAGGAGCCAGTCTCAGCATCGGTGTAGGCATTAGTGTGGAAGAACACTCTGCACATGTCAGGCAAAGGGAGAAATGTCAATAAAACACAATTGCCCTCCTCAAGAGGAAAGAGGAAGTGAGGGTAGTGCAACCAAGAACCTGGGCAGATGTATACACCACTGAAGGCAGCGAGAAGGATTTCATATGAACCTGACAATGAGCAATATAGACCACAAAGAGACAAAAGAATGCTGACCAAAAGTGACATTATTCTAAATAGAGAGAGAAACTCAGAGGGAAGAGAAGAAAATCTAAAGGGAGGAGGGAAAAAGCAAGACTTGTAACAGGAGAGGAAGAGAGAAGCCTTGAGTGCAATAAGAAGTTGAAGCCATACACGCAATAAGAAGGTATAGGAAGCAAAGGGAAGTCCCATACATCCATGTGCAAATATGACCTCTGGTGGGACAAGTCTGGTTTTCAGTGTCATGGGCTATATTCTATGATCCTGGTAACTCACAACCTGTCTGCAAACCAACTGTGTGTGGTTTCTCAGCATTTTCATGGTAATAACTGAATGCAGAAAGAAATATATCCATAAACACCTTTTAAATGTGGTTGTGTAGTTTATTTTCAAGGCATGAATGATGGCCTAAAGGCAAGACAGAAAAGTTTGTGACAAAGCAAATGGTAACAGGCTAGGACCTAAAATTGGAGCCTGTAACTCCAAATAAGGGATGAAATCCCACAGCAAAGGAGCAGTTCCAGTTATCACTCTAAAAATGTGTATTAACATCTGCCATATCCTTTCTCTTGCATCATGAAGAGACAAACCAGGAGCCAGATCTGCTTCAGGAGCCACAGAGACATGAAAATCCAGAACTGGTCATCAGTAAGCTCAAAAAAAAACCTAAGCTCAAGCTCAAAGAGATTTATGTAAAGTCACAAAAGATATCAAGTTGTAACACTTTACCTCTCTAACCTACTGTATCCTGCCACAGGCCCACAGTAGAAGGAATATCTTCAGTTCCAAATAAGCACATTCTCAATCATGGGTTTTGAAATCCTCACAGGATGAATTCTGTAGTTCTTTGGACTTCTCCTTGCCAGAATAACTACAAGAGGCAAGCACTTCTCATTTGTTATTTAGTTATTTAGTGGTGACTTTTAAGCAGCAAAAAAATGCTGTGGGATCCCTTTAACACCCAGGCCTGTTATCTGTCAAAGAAAAAGAACAAAAGAAAAAAAAAAAAAAAGAAAGAAAAGAAAGGAAAAAGATAAATCTATGATTGAGCACAATGGAAACACTCAAGTGTTATTGAAAAAATATCATAGCAACCTATCCCTACATCAAGAGTCTCTTGCTTTAAGAAGAGACAAAGAAGAGTCATTACATGGAGTTCTTTAGAATCTTTTTAGCATTAAGATCTTTAAGATTATTAAGCACTAGTCATTAATTTTGGTAATTTAAACATTATCAGTGACCATTACATGTGGTACTGTTTTACCATAACAAGTCATGGTAATTTTTAAATGGCTTTGCCCAGGCAAGACAAATGTGAGCTTGGAAAATACCAATTCCCTTTTATAGGAAGGGAGATAGAAAAGGTTCATAATGACCTTTTGGTTTTTAATTATCTTGCAGCCTCCTAAACTCTGCTGCTTGAGAGATGTACTAGTTCTCATCAATAGGAAATCTCTTCCAACCACTTCTGTCCATTAGAAGGACTCAGATCCCAGATTAGAGCCCCATCTCTCCCGGAACATGTCTTCATCGATTGCCAAACTGATAATACAGTTTAATTTTTTTTCCATTTCCCTCACAAATAGCCCTGCCCTTTTATGCTATGGTCAACTTCCAGGGAATGATAGCAACTGCAGTTGTAGAGCAGATGGACTGAAAAATGAAGACAGAAAAAAGCTTTGGATTCAAGAACCCTGGAAAAAAATATGGATTTTTAATTATTTAAAATGTAGAGCCCACTTTTAACATCCAAAAAAAAATCTCACAATCTGGGGGGGTGGGATGCAAAGTTTTGCCTGGTGAATGTAAGCATTTAATTTTTAAAGGAGCAAGTTGTGATGGAAATATTTAGATATATTGGCACAACTTAAAGCTGAGAACTCCCAAAACTGATGAAACTGTAGTAATAAATAGGAGCAAGACCTATTTCCTAACAGTATATCACAGAACATGCTATATAAACAGGCAAACATAAGAGCTGCAGGCCTGAGAGGTCTGATTTACAGAAAGATCTCAAATCCCATCACCTTGAAGATCTCTCCTGCGTGAGGCTCCTTGGCAAGGGTGGCCTTGTCCAGGCCATCGTAGGCAGACGTCACGTACATCTCCGCATAGTCCTTCCCTCCGAAGCAGCAGGAGGTGATCCTTGAAGTCGGCAGCCTCACAGTTTGGATTCTTTTTCCTGCGAAAAATATGAGACAGTTTCCAATTCCCTTTTCACAAGGAGGATGCAAATGTGAAATTACCGTGAGTGAAGGTGGCACAGCTACGGGTGTTTACTCAGAAGCCACTGCCCTCCCAGTGGAGCCCAGCTCAGGCAGAGGTCTCCTCCACAGGTGCCCCTGGAGGCCCAGCTGCTCAGGCAGGCTGCCCCACATGCAGGGCTCTGCTGGGGCAGGCCTCACCTGTCTCCGGATCAACACGGATCACTCTTCCACCATCGATGCAGGCCACCCAGAGCTTCCCCTCCGCATCAATGCACATCCCATCGGGCATCTGCTCCTCCTCCTCCAAGTGGTACACGAGTCTGGGGCAGGCTGCAGGAGAGGCACGAGCCATCTCACCAGGGGTGTCTCGTTATGAGCAACGCACCCCTGAGTTTAAATATCAGCAGTAAGCTCTCTCTGTCTCAGGCAAAGATCAAGAATTGCACTTATTTTCAGGGCCAGCAAAGACCCCTATTTTGATTAGGCCTGGGCACCACGTGGACTACAGTGTGGGCCCCGCACCAAACATGTAGGCAGCAGCACAAGATCACTGGGATTTCATATTTTGGAGAGAAAAGCTTCATAAAATCTTTTTTAGAAATCCTTTCTCCTAAAATTTAGAGAGCAGAGAAAGCAGCAATCTGAGTAATTGCAATTATTTTGTGTGATTTTCACCCATGATCACGCCAAGGTCACACTGACCAGAGCACAAGGGACGGCAGTTCAGCTGTTCCAACTCCCAAGGAGCATGACAGGTTGATACAGCCCAAAAATACTTCACAGAGTTTTGAATGAGGTTCTATCACTTGAGCTCATATTTGAATTTCCTTTCTACCTAAAAAATAGTTGTCTAGAAAATGTCTTTATGTGAATATTTATCCAACATCTTCAGATAACTTTACCTTCGGAAATGAGAAACTTCAGTAGCAGTGATAATTTGTTTTTTAAAATACATTTCTATGACATAATTGCATGCTAATTCTGCATTCTCATTTACGGAGTGAAAATAATTGAAGCATTCCAGTAGATGGCAGTCAAGAATAAACAGCACCCTTGCTAGCATAAACTAATTCCCAGTATAAATGGCTTCATCCTTGCAGCTCCTTGGGGACAGCTCTAAGCAGGAGCCATCCATCCAGCTGAAAGTGCCAAAGTCGAAGGACTGTCAAAAGATAGTTCACCAAATGCACCTGCAGTATAACTAAACTTGAGAAAAATCAGGGTCAGCCTGCTAAAAATCTGTGACCACAAGATACAAGATCTGTCAGATAAACCACAACACATCACACCCCCCAGTCTTGCTGCAGAAAGAGCAGTAACACTACTTGTAATGGAATTCATAAAAAGCATGCCTACCGATCTTTCCAGTGTCCACATCATAGCTGAAGGCGTGCACAGCGTATGCCAGGCTGTCAATGTGAAAGAAGGTCCTGTGGTCCAGGGACCAGTCTAGACCATTGGAGATGTCCACTTGGTCTAACTGTTTTATTACTGATAAGTCAGGGAAAAGAGTATAAAGAGCCCCTTGCCGTCTCGCTCGGACCCCTGGTGCTGTCTCCTCAGCCATCGTACCTGAAATGAAAGCAGAAGTGTTGGTTAGGATGGAAAAGCTTGTTCCCACAGTAACCACGCTTGGTCAGAAGCCTCCTTTAACTTTTAATAAGAAGTCCTAGAAACAGATGTTGTTGTCACACTCCTCTTTAAGCTTTCATGACTTTGGCTACTACTCATCGGATATTGAATGCTCTCGTGCAATACTATATATTTCCCAGTCTGCCTCAAATAGTGAAAACATCTGCAACCCAAAGTAACACTCGGTGACAAAGCAGCTGACCTCTGGAGACATTGTGAGGATGGAGAGTTTGTAGAAATGTAGAACTGGAGAGGTCCCTATATACCAGAGGGTGGTAAAGGCCATGTGGAAAACAGCAGGATGGTAGAAGAGGAGAAAAATCCTCCCCTCATGGCAGTGAGAATGGGGCAAACTGGGAGCTGTCAGGGTGGTGAGACAGAGAAGAGGAGCTGTCCCAGGGAGGTGACCATGGCCAATGACAGGACAAATTTCTGCGTCTCCGTGAGCTTTCAGTCTTAGGCAGCAAGACTGAGAAGAAAGCCACAAGACAGGGCTGAGGTTTTGCTTACAGCCTTCAACGAAAGAAAAGGATGGAGGCAAGTGTCATGTGCTCTTGTTTTTTTTGTAGGCCACTTTGATTATTTAAATTTACTGTGACCTCAAAACATAGGTGCTATAAATCACATGGCTACTTAGAAAACAATAAAGAATAACAGAGTTGAGATTTTTTTAAATCAAATTATTCTTCAGTGTTGTGCTCATTATTTAGTTCTGATTCACTCTTTTCCGAAGAGAGAGCTCTGCAATGAAGGATGGTAAGCATTCTAGAAGGAGCATTTACATTTTCTTTCAGCTGCGGCAATCTGTTTCTGTTGGCCTCATATCCTGTAAGATTTCTGAGTTACTTTTACAACATTTGGCCATACCTGCTGTTGAAATCATTGATCCACTCTGCACAGCTAGGTACAGATGTACAAAGCATGTTTTCTTCCACTTCTCTCCTCTTCTTACTCTTAAGTCCAGTGACACACCATCCCCAAAGCATAACCAGGAGCCAAAGGTATATGCTGATTTTAGCAAATATGAAAGAAGACACAGCTGGCTGGCAGATAAATTGTGAGGCCATTTTCTCTCCCATCAGCGACTCTCTGCTCCCGCTGTGGATGGCTGTGCTTGGGAGGAAAACAAGCACAGGGGCACCCTGGCTGCACTGCAACCAGTAGCAGCCAGAGGCTTTCTGCCAACACCATTTCCCACAGGCTGACCAGGAGCTGCAGGCTGTGTGGAAATGCCATCCGCCAAGTAGAAGCAGAGCCTTCCTGTCTGACAGCCCTTGTGGGCAGCCCCTGCCCTCCTCTAGATCAAAGGATTCAGGACTGCATGTCCTCCTCTGTTGGGTGATAGGAGGCTGAAGCAGCAGCTGAGCACAGCACTCACAAGATCACTCACACTGCCGACAGTGGTTTTTGTGGGAAACTCAACAAAGGAGTTGGCGTGGAATAAAATGCACTACATAAAACACACTGTCACTGGTTCCTCTTGGCTCCAGAGGAAAATTCTGCTAGGAACTTACCAGCAAAAAACCTCCCCTTTGGATCCACTTTGCCATCATTGAACCTGTTGTTGGGTTTATCCTGCTCAAGCTCGAGGATGGTGGTGACCTCCTGGGTGTCCCAGTCCAGAAAGGCAAACCTGGTCCCCAGGGTGATGACGTAGCCCCCGCACTGCCGCAAGGCCACGGAGCTGACGCGGGCATCTGTGGGCAACAGGGAACACAAAACGATGGGCACCCCTGGGCTCGCCAGCAGCCCTGAGTCCCCCCACCTCTCCAAGGGCATCCCTGGCCCAGGAAAGGCCCAGCTGATGAAAACAGAGCAAAGGCAACATTTCTCCAGTCACCTCTGCAACATCCTCCTCTCTCGAGGACCACATCTTTGGTCCTCGAGCCCTTGGGACCAAACCTTTCCCTCTGCAGACACAGAGGAGACTCCTGAGACAAGTGAATACCCACGATGGCGGTGCCCTCTTACCCACAGACATGCACTGCACCTCGCGGCTGACCGCGCTCCAGCGGCAGACTTTCTGGGCGTTAATGTCCACGTAGACGAGTGCATTCTCCCTTTCTTCCCAGACAGGGCATTCTCCCATCCGGTTCTTCTCCTTCACGACAGATTCAATTCTGATGGAGGAGGACATGGCCTGAAGGGAAGAGAGTCGGTCACTGATTTAATGAAAAGCTCTCGCTGCGTGCATTTTTCACACCGACAATGCTTAAAAGCGGAATTTATGATCGGCAAAGCCTCTCAAATCCCACACAGTGGAGTAATATAGGAGGCTCCTGTGACATTTCCGTGGCCTCTGGTTTTATCCTACCTGCCCTGGTTTGAGCAATCACCTCCTTTACGCAGCTGTTGCAAAACAGAGGGGGCCTTGGCTCCCACAATCAGCGCTGATGGAGGTGCCATTGCTGCACCCACCCACCAGAGATGAGAGATGTGCCCTGGGAGCCGGCCAGACCCTGACACAACGCTCTTCCTATAGCCTACTACTGTTTTGCAGGCATTGTTTCCCAGCAGGTGAGCTGAGGATAAGATTTGCAGATAATTAATTAGCGCTAATACACTTCAAAAAAGTGGGAAGAGCCAGTAATCACCATGAGCAAAAATGCCCACATTTGGGAGCCAAGGACCATTCCTGCTCTCTGGTCCCAGTGAGAGGTTAAGCCAATTGGTTTTGCCCTAGAATATATCCTTCCCTCCCCAGAAACAGTGTCCGAAGAAGATTCTGAGAGTGCAAGGCCAACACACAGGCTAAGAAGTGATTTTGTATGTATGCATCAGGGTGCGGGGCGGTAGCTATTCGACCTCACTGGTTCTTTGCCCAACTGCCATGTCCACATGCCTTCTATATGCAATATATACAGAGCATCTCCAGGTCTCCGCTTTGACAGCAGACTCCATTGGAGGAAGATGCAGGCGACATCGTGCCTGAAGTACAAATCTAAATACACTGTGAAGTGCCGGGAAAAAAGAACCTCCTAAAATCCCATTTTGTGCAGCACCTCACAGCTGCGGGCCACAGCACAAACATGTCAGCGATGAGTACGTGGAAAAAAAATAGCAGTTCCAAGCAGGAACCATCGAATCCTGCCATATTCTCCCCTCTTGTGAGGCTAAAAACACCCCGATCACCCCCGCTGTGTCCCCTCTGCGGAATATCATTAGCATTTCAGCCTCCTGAACCCCTTCTGAGAGTGAGTGGCTGACAGGCGTCTTTAACTTGTTTTCTGAGTTGAACTGCCCAAAGCTGCCCGAGCTGGGAGGATGTACGCGCTATTTCCTCTTAGCAATGAAAAACTAATGTCAAAACATCCACTTTAAAATGAAAAACAAAACCAGGACAAGTCAATAACTGGCCTTACAAGGCTCCTTTGCTGTTTTTCTCCCTCCTCTGCCAGCACACATCATTTCCTTTTTCATTTCAAGCCAAAGCTCTGCGTAAGGCGACGGACAGCTGAAGCTTTAACGCAGGTACAGCGCAACAGCAGCCGAGTACAGCGAGGAATTGTAAGCACCGTTTTCCCCAGGCCTAGCTGCTGAGCGCTCCCATCAAGCTGCAGGGCACCAATGCGAAACTCCGCAGGTGATCAAAACAACACACCTGCTGAGGAAAGGATTGCAGGACCGGGGCTGATGCCTCTTTTCCAGCATGAAACTGGCTGCTATTTTCAGAGCTGATTAAAAATGAGTAAGAGCTGATGTTATCAGCAGCGGGCAGGCAGCCGGCCGTGCTTTCCATGCAGTCAGCAGGCGAGGCGCGGGCCGAGCAGCACAACATACGATGGGAAAAGTCCTTGCTCAGTGTTTTCTTGTGTCATGAGAGCAGGAGAGGAAGAGAGACGCTGCATCACAAATTTAGGGGCAAATGAGCATTTCAGGTGACAAAAAGGTGTGTTGGGGTGGCTTCCCAGACTTTATTTTTTCCACCCTATAGCACTGGCCACTTTTTGGTCTGTGCCTCTTCCCAT
The DNA here is from genome assembly GCF_002078875.1 of Numida meleagris. Classification (NCBI taxonomy): domain Eukaryota; kingdom Metazoa; phylum Chordata; class Aves; order Galliformes; family Numididae; genus Numida; species Numida meleagris. The sequence goes on from NC_034409.1 coordinate 127,912,306, forward strand.
CTGGCCCTGCTCTGCAGCGGGTGGTCCTGTGTGGAGCCAGGAGTTGGACTTGATGATCCTTATGGGTCCCTTCCAATTTGGGATATTCCGTGATTCAAAGGTGATAACAATGTGAGGAGCAGACAGGCACATGGCAGGGACAGAGCCCAGCTGGGGGACAGTCAGGGCCACCCACAGCATCCCTGCTCCTGGCAGGAGCCTGTCCTGAACCAGCACATGGGAGCAATGCATTTCCGTACCCACGTAAGTACTTAGCAAACACTTTAAGTTGATGCTCAAATTATTCACCCGGATAAGCAAATAACTGAGTTAGACCATTGAGACAGATAACTGAGTTAGTCGTCATCGTTTCAAACCCAGAGATAAAAAAACTTCAGAGCCCTAAGCCAGAGACCAGCTCTAACGTTCCTCTCCAAAGCCAGTAGCACTCCCAGCCCCAGCTCCTGCCATGCTCTCACAGCTGTGCCCGGGCTGCCCTCACATCGCAGCCCACGCTGCAGCAAAGCACGGATCTTCAACCTCTACAACAGAATCATGAAATTAAGGTTGGAAAAGACCTTGATGATCATCTAGCCCAAGCACCAGCCCATCCCCACCGTGCCCACTAACCATGTCTCTCAGTGCCACATCCACACCTCCGGGAACCATGACTGCACCACCTCCCCGGGCAGCCTGTGCCAGTGCCTCACCACTCCTTCTGAGAAGGAATGCTTCCTAATATCCACCTTGCAGCACTTCTCATTTTGCTTTGCACTTTCTTTCCACCTAAAATTATACCTTTGAAGAAGATTTCAGGCAGAATGATATATACATTTTTTTCCCACTAGTATTTTTTTCCTAAAGGAATTTTAATGGAGAAAACTGTATTTCCCATTCAGCTCTTTTGTCCTGGGGACTTGACCTTCCCCACCACACACAAACCGAGTCATGCAAAGGGAGGAAACCTCTGCCTTGCCATAGTAACAAACAAACTGCACACACGGCCCAGCCAGCAAGCAGCTTGGGTGCAACTGGGGGCTCCTGCTGTCCTGCCCAGGCCCGCAGCACTGAGGACATCCTCACACCATCCCAGACCTGATGTACTCACCGGTGCACCTGGACCCCATCAGAGTGCCTCCCCCAGCCCAGTTTGCACCATCTCTTTGTGTCTTTCTGCGTCCTACCCCACCAACTCCTCATCTACCACTATGGCAAGCATCGTTATCTCCCAGCCTAGTGCACCATTTTGATGACCCTAGTGCCTGCTTTCCCAGAGGCCATCTCAGAGGCATTGTGAGCTCTGGGCACAAGTGGTGCAAACCCGCAGCAACCCCTGCCATACAATTTCATTTGGCTCTAACTTTGTTGGTTTGCAAAGCACAAATGTAAACCAAAGCTGGCCATGCATCCCTGTACCTGTACCTGTGTCTGGAGCTCCCCGCACCCAGGCGCTTCCTGCTGGACTCTGGTCCCGCTGCTCTACTCCGGTGCTGCTTCTTATAGGCCCCAGCTCTTCCCAACAGTGCAGCTGGGGGAGTGTAGCAAGGCACTAGCGTACCATGCATATTAATGCAGTATTTAAATACTGCTATTTCTCTCGTGTTACCTGCAGGCATGCAGACAATAGCACTGAATTTTTTACTGCGACTATGCAAGTGTTCAGCAAATCTGTCGCTCCTCTCCTTTTTTCACCAGTCCCTGAATTACCCTTGCGTAGCCTCTTCTCCTTAGAGTGCAGTCCAACTCTATGCCCCCTGGAAACTTTGCTTTGTGTATAATTTGACCGTCCCCAGCCCTTAAAGTCTTTCTTCAGCCAGACAGTCCCCTCCTGCAGCCAGCATTGCAGTTCTGGGGACAAGCGACATGGTTAGAGCTCGTGAAAGCACACTCACTAACACACTCCAGATAGGCACAGGTGTAGCCACTCACCCCGGCAGCAGTCCACCCAATGGCGTTGTCCAAAAACCAAGGGAGGCCTTCTCACCTCAAGGGTTCACCCTTCTGTAGGACAGAGACAGTCCCTTCCTGACCTTCAGCTGGGAAGAGCTGCAGCTCCCCGGGCAGGCGGTGCTGCCTGCTTTTATTCTGGTAGAGCTCTTTTGCCTGCAAAGGTTTGTTTGAGATTTCCTCAGCTCGGCTGGGAATAAATATGCTTCACCTATGACTATAGATTTTGGTCACGAGGATGAAAAACCCCTCAGGGCACAGCAGCTGCTCCTCCTGATACAGTTTCTCCTGTCATTGAGCTCTTGCTCAACCCTACATGAAATCAAGTAAGTGCCATTAATAAGGCAGGGACTGAACAAAAGCCAGGAATCCTTCCCCATGGAAGGAGCCAGCAGGCAGGAGGGAAAGGCTGGGCAGTGGCAGCTGCTCGGACCATTTGTAGGCCCACGCTCTGTCAGGAAACTCGAGTTGGAATACGTCCCAGTTCCCAGGGTGCTAGAGGCAGCTCTGACTTCGGCACCGGGGGCTGCTGCGATGCAGTCCCACAAGGTTTTGGCAATGTGATAAGTACAGCTCTGCCGGCAGAGTGGGCTCTTCCTCACCACTCGGTGCCCGCGAAACAGGTGGGAAGAAGCCCAAGTGATCGGTGGTGATCTTGTGGAAAGGAGAGCTGGCATTTCTTCCTAGAATCTCTAGGTAAGTATCCTGTGCCTGCCCACCCTCCCAGAGCAGCGGGCGCAAAGGTGTGTGCCCAAGGGGCCTGCCTGCAGCCACCCACACATGGTGCAGAGGACAGGGGGGTTCTGGCCCTGAGTCTCCTGGTGCCTCTTGGCTGGCGATGACAAACCCATCTCCAAGTGGACCTCTCACACCTGAATAAATCAGGGCTGTCACCTCTCCCAGACACATAAAGTAAATTGCAGATGAGATGGGAGAATGAACAAGAAAAAGAAAAGAGGATGAAACAAATTATTTCATGAGAGAAGAAAGTTACAATATCCAATAGTTTATTACGGTGATCATCTTTTAGTACAAAAAAATATACCATCAGATATTTCAGTTCTAAAACATTCCACGTATTTCATTAGTTTTTCACCCTTTCCTCATGAGAAATTGTAATTGTGTTATGGTTTCAAGGCAAAAGGTGCTGAACACCCAGATAAGACCTTCTGACTTATCTTGCTCAAGTCAGTCCTCTCGAATCCATTCTGAAGAGCGTGTATCTAGCCCGCAAATGGATATGGTGGGATTCCTTTCACCCCAAGCCCAGTGATCTACAAAAAAAAAAAAGGGATGGGGGAAAAAAAAAAGATAAATGCAATAAGTCACCACTACCAAACACTCTTCTTTCACAATCAGACATGCTTTAATTTAGAAAAGGACGGCGTCCAACCTGACATACTATTGTGTTGTGCATCCAGCAGCTTATCACAGGCTGGAATTTCAACCCCCACTCTTTACACACGAAGCAATCACAGGCCAGAGGCTGCTCCTCAGCCCATCGTCCATTCCCCAAAAGCCTTTTCTCGGATGCTGCCAAGCCTTAGTTCTGTAATTCCCAATGTAGCTTTTGACATGCACCTATACAGAAGTGCAGGCTCTTAAAAACACAATCCTCAGGTGATGTATTTTTTTAGGAGAGAATTTAGTTATAACTATCCAGAGTGTAAATAAAAGCAGATGTTTTTATCTGCCATTGTTCAGGGCACAAAACACCTTCCTGTAATAAGGAGAAAACTCCCTCCTGGGAGGGGAGAAGTAAAAAGAGGTAAGGGCATAGGAAATTTGCACCATCAGCTACAATACACCATGTATTACAGGGCCTACAGGACACTTCCTGACCCATTTTATTTGCTTGTATAGATGCCACCACTAACAAATTTTAAATCGAAAAATATTTTCAAATCTCTGAATACATTTAAGTTCCTCCTCCTGCAACAGGAACCAAAAATACGAACGTCACACGCATGAATGACGTTCTAACAACCACCCTCCTCCTGCTTCCCACCACTCCAACTGTTCTAAGTGCAGGAGGAAAAAAAAATGGCCTTCTAAAACGAACAGGAAAAGAATCATTCACCTTGAAAACCCCACCAGCCTGCGGCTGCCGTGAAAGCCACTCTCTATCCATCCCGTCGCTGGCAGAAGTCACATACATCTCGGAATAATCCTTTCCTCCAAAGCAGCAGGAAGTTGTCTTGTCAACGGGAAGCTTCACCGTCTGGATTCTTTTTCCTGGAGAAAAGCATGCATGCTGTTTCTTGTTTGTCTACTTACAGCAAGAAATTTAAACAAATTATTGCAAATCAGCCCTGTGGAGCCAGGCGCTCCACAGAAGAGAATAGGGGGGCCCTGGGAGGTCCCACGCTGTGTTTCAGCACACTGCCAGACACCAGGACACAGAAGGCAGGTTTCTGTTAGCCACGCTGCTGTCGACCAGGCGTCATTTGACAAGTTTCAATCTCAGTTATCGCAAATAAATCGTGGCCCAAATCCCAAATTAGAGCAAGTCCTCTAATTAAATGCTAACATCCATAGCACAGACATTCACATCTGAGCTCATCATCTAGGCTGCCATATAGGCAATGGAAATGGGATTTAATTCCTCCCTAAAACAGGTCACATGAAACCCGCCCCAGACCTGCTGACTTCTCTGTTTTAACTACAAAGGAAGCCCGGAGCGAGCAGAGCTCGTGCAGCTCTCGCTACGCCCCCACTGCCTGAAGTTAAGGAAGATTAATTCCTAGAAGATTTTCCTGAAATTTTAATAACCTTTCAAATAAAGCTTGCATAAAATAGAGATCATGGGACACATGTGAAGTTTACAAAAAATGTAGGGCTACCTTAAATAACATTAGGCATTTATTATGCCAAGAAATAACTACCATCCTAGTGATAGAAGTAAACAGATTGCCTCTGGTGTTAACCAGAAGATTGCTGAGGCACTTCAAAGCAGATTTTTCTACAACTCCTCCAAATTCTGGGCAATACAATCACGGCTTGTAGCCATTATGCCTGTTCTGTTTACCTACAACTGACTTTCTAGAAATACACACGAATCTCTTACAAAATATGTGATTTCCCTGGCTCTTCACTTATGTGTGCACAAGGCTTGGACCCCTTACAGTAACACATTGTTCAATGATGTGTTGGAACAGCAGAATAGCAACCTCGACATTGGGAACTCTACAAAAGAAAGAAAAAATGGAAAGTTGGGTCTGCTAAACATCTCACCCAACAAGCTGTGCTTTGGTCTTCTGCAATGCAGCATGAGCATTGCAAAGAACTGACAGAAGCACACACCAAATGGCTTCACATGTTGCAGAATACTGAGCAGGGCACAGGCACAGTGAAAAAGAAATACGTAGCTGTAAGTGTCCCTGTTCACTGCCAGAGAGTTGGACTAGATGACCATTAAAGATCCCTTCCAACTAAAAGGATTCTGTGATTCTATGTTTATTAAGCCACTGGTACAGTTCTGCCACAATTTTGGCTCAGGGTCACCTGGTTGGGGCTGCTGCTCCCCAGGGATAGTTTGAGCACTGCTTTGGTGTGAGAAGACAGACTGGCTGTGCAGTATAAGTTACAATATGGCATATGGTGCAGGACTAAGGGATCCATTTTACTTGCTAGCATGAATGTAACCCATACATCCAAAACTTGGGACTGAGAGGGACGTGTGGGTTTGTTTTTGTTTTGCTAAATGCCCTGACACAAGAGCTGGATGCTTTTATACTATCTTGCTTTCATTTCCAAAATAAATGAAGAAAACAGCAAGCTAACAGTGGTGAAAGAACCTCTTGTATGAAATAGACAGGGAAGTTTGACTCTGGGATTCCTGATGTTGCATAACAAGCTTCTTTGACACTGACCCACAGTGATCAAAGTAAAAATCAAAATAAATGTTAAAAAAAAATCATAATCAGTGTAACGGTGCTTAGGTTATATACAAATGTGGTTACCTCCTTTTTTTACCTGAGAAAAGTAAATTTATCTAAATATATAGAAAATTGGGTGAGAAGAAGCCCTGTCTGTTGCCTGGGAATGACGAGGACCAAAATGAGTTCCAAGACAATGATTCTGCCAATTGGCTCCAGCAGCACTTAGTGCTTACTCAGTCAGCTGGAAGTGGAGGGATTACATGGCTATATGGGTTACGTGGTGTCTTGTAAAACACTCCAGAGGCCACCCTAAAGAAGCTGTCTGACACAAAGCCCGAGCAAAAAGGAGTGGCAAGGGCATTCAGAGGGAGAAAACATGCAATGAAGGAGAAGAGGCATGAGCCTTTGAGATAAGGGAAGAGGCCCTGATTGTACTTGCAAAGCGGTCTCAGCAGAGAATGGCCTGGATGATGTTGTTTACAAAACTCTAAGATGAGCAATGTCTTCCTGGAGATGTGAGAAAATCTGCACCTGGCTGCTCTGAAATCCACTTGAAAAAGTGTTTTTCTATGTTTGGTATCTGTAGACAAGAAAAACCTCAACAAATCTTTTGGAGCCTGTACAGACAAGGAATATAAAAATGTATCAGTGAAGAAGGATTGGAAAATAACTAATTCCCAATTAAAAGGGATGGTTTCATAAAACTAGGTCACTAGGTGACTAGAAGGTAAGACAAGAGTTGGCAACACACAAGTTAGACATCCCTCTTGAGCCCTTTGGAAAGCCAGTGGGATTAGCCAGCACGGCCTTTCCCTGTAGCACATCCTGAATCCAAGGGCACCAGCCACCTACGCTAAAGAAGCCCCAACCTGAAAACCTGCTTCACTCTGAACCTCAGAACCTACAGTTAGAAAAGATGCCAAACCAACAAGTTTTCTTGCCCAGAGCTGCTGGGATCTCCCAGCTGGAGCTTCGTCCTCCTGGGGTTGTGTCCTGCAGGACAGAAGGAAGAGTCCCACAGGCTGACAGAGCCTTGGATGGGTATAAAAAAAAAAAAAAAGAGATGGGAAAAAGCCACTTGAGCTTCAGTAAAGAGACCTTGGAGGAGTCAGAAAAGAGGTGACAGCCTGACCCTCATGGTGCACACATGTGCCAGGGTCCGCAGCATGCTGCAGAAGAGGCCCACATCAAGGGATGCTGGCATCCCTTAGTCTGCAGTCCCATAAAACCCCATGACTTCTGTTAGAGCAGGACCACTGCAGCAGATCCTGCACTGCATTATGCAAACCTGCGCTGCCTGAGATCTGTCAAAAACAAGTTCTTATTCTCACCCGCTGGCCCCTTGCAGACAGTGTGGTTCAGTCTTTCTCAAGTGCTTTACAAGAGTTTATACCCAGACAAAACGATGCCTGGCAGACCACCAAAGATGAAATGGGAGTAGCAACACATGGCAGGCTCAGACAATGGGCACACCCAAAACATTACTGTGGGAATGATAAAATGCTGTGGGATTCATTAAATATTTTTTTATGATTTCGGTTGCAAAATTTATCATGTAAATAACATTCAGCAATAAAAAAAAATGTTGCTGGCATCAGTGTCATGTGAAACTTGTATTAATTTTAGCAGGGTGCCCAAAACAAAACACCATGTTAAAAGAGCAAGACAAATAAAAATGGCTTAAATCACCATCGCCATTTCATGGCTTATCAATAATTTTCCACATCATTTATTACCAATAAGGTGAGTACTGATGTTCAATTTGGAGGATGCAAGAGGATGTCACCGTGGGAGTCTAGATATCGCCCACCCACCTAGGGTGATAACACAGATGAGCTGCTCTGCAGGCAGCTAGGAGAAATCTCTTGACCCACTGCCCCATCCTTATGGCAAATTTCAACTTCCCAGACAACAGCTGGAAATATCGTACTGCCATGACGAGCAAGTCTGCACAATTCCAAAAGAAAGCTGAAGATCACTTCCGATCACAAGTACTTAGTGAACCAACTAGGAAAGGTGCCCTGCTGAACCCGTTGTTTGAGAATCAAGAAGGCTGATGGTAGGCAGTGATGGTAGGTGGCCATCTTGGCCACAGCGATCATGAATTAGCCAAGTTGAAAATTTTTGGCGTAAGGAGAAAAAAGGTCAGCAGAGTTGGCACGCTGGGAATCAACTCTGGAGGGTTAAGGGGTCCGGGAGAGCTGGTTGATTTTTAAGAACCACCTTTCAAAAGCCCAGGAGCAGGCAATCCCATTGCATCACAAGTCATACTGGCCAGTGTGGTGTCAAACAAAATAGGCTGTTCTAAATCTATCAACAGTGAGAGGAGGTCTAAGGAAAACACTGGATTGGTGCAGCTGGTCACCTAGCAAGTAGGGATGAGGAAAAGTCAGAGTCACATTCAGTGCCTTTTTTGCCTATTTTTAATATTAATGTTAATATACATATGTTAATACTAATGACAGATCTTGAGCTGCCCCATCCTCTGAGTTGGAGGACCATGACTGGGGGAGCACTGACTTTCCATTTGTGGCCGCTGAAATTGTAAGAGACCATATATAAAAGTTGAATGTTCAGAAGTCCATGGGGCCTGACAGGAGTGGACTTCAGAGTGATGAAGGAGACAGCAGACATTACAGCTGGACATCTCTCAACAATTTACCAAAGACTGTGGGAGCCTGGTGAGATCCCCACTGACTGGAAGCTAGCCAGTGTTACACCCAGCTACAAGAAGGGTATGAAAGAAGACCTATGAAACTACAGAGCTGTTAGCCTAAACTCAGTACCTGGAAAAATTATGGAGATTGTTCTGGGTGCTATAAAAAGGCACTTAAAGAACAAAGCTATTATCAGGCATAATCCACATGAGGTCATCGAGGGCAAGTCCCATCTTAGCAATTTGATATCGTTACACAATAAGGTCACCCACTTGGTGGATGAAGGGAAAGCAGAGAATGTAACCTTTCTTGATTCTAGTAAGGCCTTTGATATCATCCCTCACAGCATCCTTCTGGACAAGTAGTACAGCTGTGAGATGAACAGGTACGTGCTACACTACACTAGGTGATGAACTGGCCTTGCAGGGGGATCTAGATAGACTAGAGCACTGGGCAATCAGCAATGGCATGAAATTCAACAGAGGATGCTGGGTGCTGCACCTCACTGCTCTCTCCAGCTCCCTGAGGAGAGGGAGCAGAGGGAGGTGCTGAGCTTTGCTCCTGGGAACCAGTGGCAGGATGGAAAGGCACAAAGCTGCATAAAGGGGAAGACCAGACTGGGCATTAGGAAACATTTATTTACTGCTTAGGTGGTCAGACACTGGAACAGACTTCCTGCAGAGGTGGTTGGTGTCCTACACCTGTCAGTGTTCAAGATGCATTTGGCAAATGCCCTCAATAATATGCTTTAACTTTTGGTTAGCCCTGAAGTGGTCAGGCAGTTGGACTTGATGGTCTTTGTAGGTCCCTTCCAACTGATCTAACTATGCCCATGTTCTATTCAAACGTTCTATTTTAACTCAAACAATTCACATGTGTAACAGTAATTCCTTGCTGCAGCCTTACCTTTTCCAACACAATAGAGGCTGGGAATAATGGAAACTTATTTACAAAGCTAACTTCTAGAAGCAATAACAGATACTCGCTAAAAAAAATTAAAAAATATAAAAAAAAAAAGACTTAAAAAGAACAGTTGTACAATTTCTGTGTTAAGAGAAGAAGAACTCTCACTTTTTCTGTTTTTCTTTTTTCTTTTTTTTCTTTTTTTCTTTTTTCAATGCAGACTTTCCAAGGACTCACCTGTCTCAGGATCAAGGCGAATCACTCTCCCACCATTGTAACAAGCTACCCAGAGTTTGCCTTCTGTATCAATGCACATCCCATCAGGAATGCTCTCCTCTTTTTCCAGTTTGTATATACTCCTACGGTTGCCTACAGGGTAGAAGAAAAAATAAAACTAAGAGATGCTCCTTTCTAGTGTATCATTCACGCTCTATATTTACAATATAAATTAATGATTTTATATATCCATATGAATATATATATATATATATTCAGAACATGAACTACATATTCTAAAAGCAGACTGAATTCTTTCAAGTATGGTTTGCTTCCAGTCAGAGAACTGGAGATCTTCAAACAGACTGCTGAAACATGCCAATTATCAGTGTTACAACACAAAACTGACCTTCAGCTACATAAACTGAGAGTTTATATAAACAGAGTTACGAAAAGCAGTAACTTCAAAGGCACACTGTCAACTTAAAACCAAATAGTTCTATCTGAATTTCTATCCACTGTTATTAAAGAAAATTAAAACCAACTTTCCAACATAGTTTATTTTATGCTCTGACAACTTCAATGTTTCTCATCTGTTGCAACGCTTTTAATGAGTTTCCTTCGTGCTCCTAGGGATTATCAGATTGCCCACAGAAAAATAAGCGGGGGGAAGGAGGGAGAACCACCCCATTTCCTCAAGAAAAAAATAAACCGTAAACCAAAAACACACTAACAACATCAGGACAAGACGCTATACCTAAAATGACTTTTAAAATGTTTTAAAATTAACAACTTTTCAAATTGACAGGGTTCTTTTAAGGCAAAGTCCTCCAGTCTGTGCATTCAAAAGCAACTTCTTAGTCCAAGTCACTGAAATTTTTCTTTTGCCCAAGCATGTAGGAGCCCTTATGGGCTTGTTTTGTTTTAAATAAGTGAAGGAAGAAGATTTTTGAGTTACTGATCTCCAGTTGTTGCTAAACTCTGTCTGCTTGGGATTTAAAACACAAAATAGGGTGAAAAAAAGTCTAGAGAAGCCTAGCAGCGGTTCTGAAAAGCTAGTCTTGTGCAGCCACAGAAATCTAAGCACACAAGGAACACTCTGCACTTTTCATGCAGGAAGATCAGATACACATCATGTTTAGTAACAGGAGTCCAGATTACTACACAAACTCCATCGTGCAATTGAAATATTTTATAATATTAGCAAGTGCCTCTGATTTGAGATATAAACCCGTATGGGCACAGATGAGTTTTAATATGGCTTCTGCTGCTTTGTTCTAAGGAGGACTCTGAAGAAGTGCACCCAAAGCTCAGAACATAATTCATCCTCTTGGTAATAACTAGAATGAAAACTAACACCACCATCTTTAGGCACAAATGATTATTTTAAAATGCCACCGTTCGTACCAATTTTTCCAGTTTGGAGGTTATAATCAAAGGCATCCACTGAGTAGGACAAGCTGTCAATGTAAAAGAAGGTTTTGTGATCCAGCGACCAGTCCAGCCCATTGGAAATGTCCACCTGATCGAAGTGCTTCACAACAGAGTGGTCAGGGCAGAGCGTGTACAGGGAGCCCTGGCGTCTTTCCAGCACTGCGGGTCGAATCTCTTCAGCCATCGTACCTGTGCAGGGCCATAGGGCAGAAAGCAGGTTCAGAGGGAAAGAACAGGCTCTCACAGGGGTTTGGTGGCAGCCTCTCGCTACTGTGATGACCACACTACCAGGAGGAGAAGGGAGCAGGGGAGGAACTTCAGAAATTCAGGGAAGAACCAAAGAGAAAGGCAGATTTCAGAAGTGCTTGCACCTAGCAGATGACAAAACAGAACCTTTGTTTTGTCTGCTCGACTGTGGCAGAAATGGCATGCAGAGGACTTTTGAAAAATGCTTTACTTAGTCGTTCTAAAATAATGAAAGGTCTTGGCAACACTTAATTTCCAACATACCTTAATATTTTGTATTGAAGAAGCATTGGAAATAGTTTCCTCCTCCCTCAGAAACTGCCTTACAAAAACGAATCTCATCTTTGTGGCTCTACATTGTCAGCTGATAGTGGTTCTTGAGGGGATGGGGAAAGCAGGTTAAGGTAAACCTGAGGACCTAACTGCACAGCAAGTTCACAGAGCAGTGTTTTTAAAGCCAGGAGAGAATCAGGGGGTGGCTGAGGCAGGAAGGTACCTCTGGTTGTCATCTAGTCTCACCCCTGCTCACAGCACGCTGCTCACGGCCAAGGCCAGTCTGGTCTTGAATATCTCCACAGATGGAGACAGCACAGCCTCTGTGGGAAACCTTTTTCACTGCCTGACCATCATAACAGATGACCAGCAACAGAGCTCTCTTACATTTACACAGAATTTCCTTAATGTCAGTCTACAACCTCTTGTCCTGAATACCACTGAGCAGAATCCAGCTCCATCGCCTTTACCAGCACTCCACCAGGTTCTTACAGCCATGGGTAACACCCCCCGAGCCTTCTCCTCTCTGTGCTTCAGTATTTCCATTGGCACTTTGCTAGCACTCAAAATGAGCACACCAACAGGGAGGAGACAAAGTGTCTTAAACAAGGCACGCCCTGAACAGTAGGCCTCTTTTTACAAAAAGAATCCTGATTAGGTGGCAGCCAGTTGATACAAATATATTTCTAAATGGGATCAAACTCTACTGGAAAACAAAAAAATCCTTACCTATAAAGTACATATAGAAATACATACATGAACTACATAGATTGTATTTATATATATATATCAACTATGAACCAACACTGCTTCTCCAACTGACTGCTGCATGCTGACAGTAAAATCACAGGGGAGGAGCAGGGTAAGCACTGAGCAAGAGCAGAAAGGAACCGGATGCAGCATACCTGCAAAATACCTCCCTGCAGGATCTACTTTCCCATCGTTGAATCTGTTGCTTGCTTTATCTCTGTCCACCTGAGCAATGGTGGTTACCAACTGCTCTTTCCATTTCAAAGCAGCAAACCTCGTTCCCAGCGTGATGACATAATCCCCTGACTTCCGAAGAGCCACAGAGCTCACGGGAGCATCTAGAATCAGGAAGAGAGGAACGTGCCAGTAATGGCAGATTAGTATACAGTAGTTAAATTTAAAAAAAAAAAAGAAGAAGAAATGAGCGTGAAGATAACATCTCTGTAAAAGCCTCCAATCAGATGCAATATAAGGAAGAGCAACTTTAAATAGAGCAATAAAATCTGGGATAGGATTTAACAGACAAGACTTAGGAATATGCATGGGATTGATCACCATCTCTCTAACTAAAACATATGCTGTATTTATAGGTTTGTAGATAGATAGTTTCACTAACGCTTACAACCACCTTATGCCATCGGTACTGCCAAAAGGAGCTGCTCCCTGCTGGCTGCCAGCTCATGGCACCCTTTGCTTTGCAGCCTTACCAGGGGCACAACCACATAAGAAACACAGTGCAGGCGCTGCCCAGCTGCATGTGCTGATGCACAGGGAACCGGGAGCAATACGAGGGCACTGCTTTAGGGTCTGGACTGCTCCAGCCAGCCCAATGCTTTCCAGACCCTTCCTTTCCCCGTGGCACTGCAGCCTCTATTTGCAAAGAAGGCACGTGCATCTTTTCACGCGGTCCACTGCACTGAACCAGGGCTACCAGGAGCTCTGTTGGGCCCTTCTGAGGCAGCACACGTGCAGCACAGGCAGCAGTGGGTGTCAGCAGGGCACCTTGGTCTCCCCAGGGTGCGGGGTCACAGTGCCACCTGCCCCAAACCCCTGAGGAGCAGAACTCATTCCAGGTTCAGCTTGGCTAACTGCCTCACTCAGATGTGTAAGCTGCTGGTGGCCCCAGCTCAGCTATGCTGGCAAGTGGGTGCTGCTTTCTCCTTCCCGACAAAGCACCCCAGGGGAAACGGCACAGCAAGCCAGAAAGACAGAAGTAGCCACCATACTGCTCTGCATCAACGCAGAGTAAGTGACCATACGAGCCCTCACGCCTGGCCTGGCTGCAGCCACCTAGAGGGCTTTGCTGAGGAGCATCCAAAGAAGCTGCCCTTCTTTGAAACACCGTTCTATGCTGCACAGGAAAGAGGCCATAATGTCACAGCAGTGTTCTGCCTGAAGAGCAGGAAAGGGCGTCTGAAGCTGTTGCTAACAGCGGGGCTACCATAATTCTCCGTGACCTTCAGTAACACATCATTTCTCTCTCTCATTTCCCACTTGGGACATCAACCCACTATTTTAACTACGTGGCACTCTCTGAGTGTTCTTTTTTTCCTGTCTATAAATTGTGGTATACTCAAAGCCACATTCATTATGACTATTTTATTACTAAACAGAGGAAATGAAAGGAAGTAAAAAAAAAAAAAAACCAACCACCTGCAGAGCAGCTACTTCAGCTGCTATCCCTCCTACGTCTGCAGAGGCTGATCAGGAGACCTGAGAGCGGCATCTCAGTATCTAAACGGGGACTATAAGAAGGGTACAGACTCTTTAGCAGGGTTTGTTGTGACGGGACAAGGGGAAATGGTTTCAAACTAAAAGAGGGGATATTTGGATTGGGTATAAGGAAGAAGTTTTTATGATAATGGTGGTGAGGCACTGGAACAGGTTGTCCAGAGAGGTGGTGGATGCCCCACTAATTCAAGGTCAGGCTGGATGGGGCTCTGAGCAACCTGATGTACCTGTAGGTGTCCCTGTTCATTGCAGGGGGGTTGGACCACGTGACCTTTAAGAGTCCCTTCCAACTCCAACAGCTCTATGATTCTATGATCGTACCTCCTATGCCACCCGATGCTGAGAGTGGGCAGGGGCACTGCTGTAGCCAGGTAAGGAGATGAAAGTTTGGGAAATAATGCTTCCAAATTAGCATCACGCCTCCTCTCATCTTGAAACTGGTAGCTATGTTGATTTTAGGGGGTAGAAAGTCCAGATCGATGCACTGTGAGTTGATGGGTGGGCAAAAGAAGTGATTTTCACAATGAGTTACCAAACGCGAGACAGCACTAAAACAAGTTAAGCTATGTCAGGAGCTGCCTCGAGACAGACTCACAGACATTTACATTATCAATTCCAAAAGTTAACGTACAACTTTGTTTATTAGCACTAGCACACCTCTTCTTTTCTGGAATAAAGCCCTACATTATTGAGAACAACCAACCGGTCATCGCCAATCACCCCGGCGGCTCCTTACCAACAGAGACAGCCTGCACCTGCCCGGAGGCCGAGTCCCAGCGGCAGACCTTCCTGCCCGTGATGTCCACGCACAGCAGCGAGCCCTCCTTCTCGTCCCACACCGGGGACTCCCCGAGCCTGTAGCGCTCACTCCCGACGCACTCGATCTTAACGGACGACATGCCTGAGGGGAAAGCACAGCCATACACAGCTGCGGGCAGCGGGAGCGCAGCGCGGCCGGTCACACGCGGCTCCCCACCGCGAAGCCGTCACCGCCAGCACCGGGGCCGTTCAGCCCAGGCCCGACCCGGCCCTCCCCGGCCGCTCCGCGGCGCCTCCCTCGGCGCTGCCGCTCCCGCCGGGCGTTGCGAGTCGAACCTGAAAGAAAGAACAGAGAATCCCGGCGGTACCAGCGCGCTTACCTGCTGCCGGCCCGCACCGCCGCGCTTGGCCCGACCCGACGCCGCCGCTCTTATACGGCGGGAGGCGGGGGAGGCGGCCACGCTAGCCCGGGGCCGAGGGGCAGCGGCGTGGGGCCGGGCCTGGCCCGAGGCCTTCCCCGGGGCACTGCGGGGCGGTGGTCGAGCCGGGTTGAGCAGAGGGCAGAGCAGAGTTGCGCCGGCGGCACAGCGCAGGGTCACGCACCTGCAGTGCTTCTTCCGGAGCCACTGAGCCCCCCGGCGGGCAGCCGTGGTGCAAGGCAGGCCCTCGTGCCCCTGAGCCGGGCCTGCGCCCAGAACAGTGCAGTTTCACTCACAGCGCTCCCACCTCGTTTCTCCCGGCGGTGCTGGGTGCCACTCGGCCTCCCTGCGACCCGTCGTGTCTAAGAAGTTAGGCTTTTTATTTTACGTGCTTGTGTAGCATTACAGAAGCTTATGCTTCACATCCAGTGCTCTTTTTCTGTCCTCACTGTGCTGCCGTACAACGCACAGCAGGATTTCACCTCAGACCAACCAAATTATTACTGACTGCCAGGACAGAAAATGAACATCCAGAAAAAAAAAGTGCCACAGTAGCTCCGAGTTTTATGCATTTCATAAGGAAAGTTTAAAAAAATGAAATCATGACAAAAAT
This sequence comes from Numida meleagris, assembly GCF_002078875.1. Classification (NCBI taxonomy): domain Eukaryota; kingdom Metazoa; phylum Chordata; class Aves; order Galliformes; family Numididae; genus Numida; species Numida meleagris. The sequence continues at coordinate 127,928,114 of NC_034409.1, forward strand.
TCATTGAGAATTTAATCATAGAATCATAAAGGTTGGAAAAGACTTCCGAGATCACTTACTCAAACCACGAGCCCATGCCCACTGACTGTGTCCCTCAGTGCCACATCCACACAGTTCTTGAACACCTCCAGGGACAGTGACCACCACCTCCCTGGGCAGCCTGTGCCAGCGCCTCAGCACTCTTTCTAAGAAACTTCTCCCATTATCCAACTTGAACCTCCCCTGGCACAACCTGAGGCCATTCCCTCTCATCCTATCACTGTTAACTGGGAGAAGAGGCTGACCCCCACCTCACCACAACCTCCTTTCAGGTTATTGTAGAGGGTGATAAGGTCTCCCCTGAGCCTCCTCTTCTCCAGACTGAACAATCCCAGTTCCCTCAGCCGTTCCCCATAAGACTTGTGCTCCAGACCCCTCACAGCTTTGTTGCCCTTCTCTGGACACATTCCAGGGCCTCAATGTCTTTCTTGTAGTGAGGGGCCCAAAACTGAACACAGTGCTTGAAGTGCAGCCCCACCAGTGCTGAGTACAGAGGTAAGTTGAAACTCAGCTGTTGCTTTTCACAAAGCTCAGCCACACGTGCTGCTCTCAGGGTGCCTTGCACACAAGGAGGCCATTGGATACACAGCCAATCAACAGCTCACTGACTTTGCCAGCAGGAGATGCTCACAGCCCTCCCCCACCAGCGAGCCCCTCTGCTCCTCACCGACCTTGGCCTTTACCAGCATGGTTTGGTGGCATCAAAACAAGCTGTGTGTTGGCACACACCTTGGGAGAAAATTAACAACTGATGCGCACTCCAGTTTACAGCACCAACTCTCCCTTCTGCCGAAGCGTCAAATATTTTGAACTTAGACCTCTAGTTATGTGGCACAGTGCTCCTCCTTTGACTTTTCTGTAACAGCTAACCCAGGCTTGCTGAAAGACAAAACAGAGGAATTTGTGGGTTCATTCACTCATGAGTGCCTTCATGAAGAGTGACCTGGCCTCAGGTTTACCAGGGGAGGGAAGAGAGATGCCAAAGAGCTGGCCATTTCCCACTGCTATACTGCAACCACCATGTTTACCACACGATGAGTGCTAAGGGGCACACAGCATCCCTGTGGCCTCCCACCAGCCGGTGGCTCAGAGGTGCTGGGTGGGCCCACCTGTTCCTGCACTTGGTAGGGCTCCATGCGCTCACTGCTCCAGTCGTACAGGAGCGCTGCATTATCAAAACCACTAGTAATAGCATGAGGCATGAGGGGTCTCACAAGGGGAAGTCGTAGCCCCACCCATAAGGACTGTGGCAAGAAGGGGTGGTGGGCAACTTCTTGGCTTGTAAAAAGAAAGCAGTTCTTGCTTCTGTGGGATCCTGAGAGGCTGCTGTTCTTCCTTCTCTTTCATGAGCCCAAGCCTGCTGTTTCTTCATTTTTAGAGCCGTCTCCATCTTTTATTAATTTACTTTTCTTGGTATACAGCTGAGGAAAGCAAGATGAGAAGGGGACACTGCCATGCACTTGTTTTCAGCCAGACATCATTCATGGAATGAGCTTTCCTGTCTGGATCAAGCTTTCATCTGTCAGCAAGCAGCAGGTAGGTGAACATGCTGAGAGGTCACAGCCATGTACCGGCCTGGGCGATCACAACCATGTTTGTAGGCGCTCACATGATTTGAACACTTGCCAAAGCTCAGCGTTTACCTGCTTTGCAAACATCTCCTTGAGAGAAGGCAGCACAAGGCTGTTAAGCAACAAAGTTGTGTTCGCTGTTAATTTGTACTCAAGTCTAACACACGTTGTTAGCGTGCTTTCAAGGAAGTGAAGGCAGAATGGATTAGGAGTCCTAAATGGGGGAGAATCTTTTCTAAAAAGGATTGCACCAAATTACCATGAAGTTGTATCAAAGCATTTAGCCTTAAAAGACCAGTTTCTGCCACAGAACTACCAAAGGTGCCCTTTGCTTATTAAGATTTATTAGACAGGCTTCTTTGAGCATCATTTCTTGAGTACTGGGCACAGACCCAAGAAAAAGCATCGCACACCTCAGAATGGAGTGCTATAACCAACCACATGGTGTGGCCCCTCCCACTGCAGATGGTTTCTCAAACACCCCTCACGCCGCCACACGTGCCCCCCAGCTCCTCTGTCAGCACAGCACCTGCTAGCACTAGTTCCTGCCATCCCAGGCCACCTCACAAAGCTCGAGTGTCCAGCCGGGCCTACCCAGCCCTCCACTCCTCCAGTGGGGAACAGGGCGCCTCAGAAAGGGTGAGCGTTCTTCCAGTGGAGCATGGCCAAGAAATGTTTCCTAATGCCTTGCTTTCCTGCTCTTTGTACCCCATGTGGCCTGGATTTGCATTTTGCTTGCCTCAGGAAAAAGAAAGATCATTGATATGTCCTGTAGCAGCTGCAAAATTACAGCCACAATGGAGGCAGTATCAGTAACAGTGCCTTCAGTGTTTGCAGCTCTCAGGCACACAAGCCCTTCTTCAGGCCCAAATCAGAAGTAAACCTCAATTTAACTGCAGGTTTGGGACAACTGCTCTGAGCTTAATTCAGTGCATTCAATTAGACAGTTTGAGAGAAGTCTGTTTTCCGGATTAGCTGTCTGCGACCCATGTAAATGATGACTTGTTCACAGTTACTCCGCATCACCTGGCCTATCCAGTTCTTTGCCTTTAGTCTTCCTTTGGCCAGAGAATACTAGGGGCCAGAAGGTAAGCCTGTGCCCTTTCAGAGACAGCAGAACAATGCTGAGCCATCAGCTGGTGGAGCGGAGCTGCATCTGGCTCTATCCAGCCAGACGCAAATGGCGCCCAGCATACCAGGGATGCGGGGCAGTACTGCCCCAGGAGATAAGAGGGGTGGAGCCGTGGAGGAATGTGCCCAGACCCAGGTGTTCAGGTAGCAGTGAGTGCCTTTGGGAGCAGGATGGCTGAATGATTTCTCCCCTCAGCTATTTCATCCCCCCACGAGGACCTGCATTTCTACAGCCAACGCCATTTTCCCAAATGGCACACAACACATTCTTTCTTTTGTAAATGCCATCCCCAGCAGGCTCCCCGTGGTTCCTGAGGCCTCAGCAAATATGAGGAGCGGCGTCTTGATGGCGGTCACAAGCTCAACGACCAGGAAGTTTCCTGAAGACATCTCTTATGCATTGTTATTGCGTCAGGTTCGGAATTCCTCCTCAGGTCACGGGCCCACCAGTCTGGCTGGCAGAACACCTCTGGAGCCATTAGGGCACCCTGTGAAGGAATGCCTGTCCTCGTGCCCAGTGCTCATCCTCAGGATGAGGGCAGGTGGGGCAGCACCTGAGGGAAAACAAGAGACTGGAAAAATGTCTTGAGGACGGCAGAGTAAAAAGAAGCCATAAAGGTGTCATTAGCAAGCCTAGCAGATTTAGAACAATGCCCCAGATAAGGCAGCCCAGCCGAAACAGATACCAGCTTCAGGGCTCTGGGAGAACAACAGCCCCAAACAAAAGGGAGAAAGGCAGGGCCAGGTGGATCTAGGACACAGCCCCAGCCATGAGAAGCCTGCTGGAGAAAGAGATTATCTGGAAGCTTTACTCATAGAGGCAGAGAAACTAATGGGCAAATACCTGAGGTCACTTCTCCTTAACAGCAATATAAATTTACCCAAGCTACATGCAAAGGGATTAACTTTAGAAACACATGTATGCACATCTGCTATTTGAAAACAACTTCTCAATTGCTATGTAACTTTTAGAGGGAAAAAAATAATTTTGTTTCAAGAAACTGTGCTTGCTATCAGGGCAATCCGGTTCTGTCCCATCACTGGAGAAGAGTCCACTTGCAAGAATGGAACTGAGGTGCAGCTATCCCAGGATAGAATCATAGAAATTGTCTGAGTTGAAAGGGACCTTTAAAGGTCATCAAGTCCAGCTTCCCTGCAATGAACAGGGCCACCTACAGCTCAATCAGGGTGCTCAGAGCCCTGTCCAGCCTAATGGGGATGGCCTAGACAAGTGGGCAATGCTGCAGAATTGCACCCCAGGAAGTGCTAAGGCCTGCTGGGCCATGATGCTGGCATAAAGGAAGATTAAGAAGCAGACCCAGAATGCAGGACCCTGCAAGCCTACACTTATCCCTAAAGCAGCAGTACTAAGGAACTCCATAGTTTCTCATCTCTGCCCTTCCCCAGTACTTTTCCCTTGCATGCCAAGCTCACAGATTGTGCAAGGAGCTTCCTCTCGCTCATTAATTCACATCAAAAGAGCGTTTTCCCAATAGATGTGTCAATTCCCTGCAGTGCTAAATGCATCACAGGTACTAGGATCATCTGGGTTCACACCAATCACGATGACTGGCTTGTCACATTATCTCAGCTCACAGAGGCACACTTAGTAACTCATCCACTGCACACACTTCTTGCTCTGCCGTACAGCCTGTGTGCCTGTGCATCACCCATAGTAGCAGTGAGGTATGACAACCTTTAAAGTACACACTTGGTTTTGATGTTTTTAATAGTCAAGCATTTGCCATTTCTCCTTGTATGGTTTGGGATTCATGATGCAAAGAAAACATTACACAAAGGATATATGTAATGGCAGAGCCAAAGCACCAGCTACAGCTGAAAAAGTGTTTTCTCTTTAAGCAAAAACGTAAATTCAGAGACAATGGTGCTGGGAATCACCATGAAGGCTCTGCTTGTGTTTGGGAGAGTTTGGCCCAAGTTACCATCACCAAGTAACCAGACTGACATGGCTGTCAGAACTCTTATTTCTAATGACTCTGCAAATCAGTAGCAGCTGTTTCCAAAGGAAACAAATGGTAATACTGATGTCCTTCCTTGGCCCTGTCTTTCTCACATCCCAGGCACAAGTGGACTGTATTTTAAAAGAGGTGAGAGGCCACCAGTCAAAAAGCCACTAAAAGGCAGCCTCTTGCTGGAACCAGCAGGCACACCTTCAGGGAAGAAATCCTGGTCCTGAAAGTCAGCTGTCAGTCTGTCATTCATGACTTCTTCCTACTGCAGTTCTTTTCCTCTCCTCCATATGCACCTTCACTCCCCTTTTCCTTCTTCCCTTGGGTTTTCTTCCCAGCCATGGGACTCACTGCCTGTTCCACCTCTCCCACTCCAGCTCCACTCCTGTTAGTACGTCCAACCGCATGCACATTCACTGCTCTGCTCTGTCTCAAATCACCATGGCCTCAGGCACGCACACAGCAAGTCCCTGTCCCTCCAGGGCAGGAGGGATGCTGTCAGGGATGCGCAGCTTCCTTTCTTGCCTTCTCCCCTGCCCTGGTGCTGCATCAGCTTTGCTCCAGCAGCATGGTACAGCACAGCACTGGCCTGTGGGAGCAGGGGCAACTACAGCAGAAGGTCAAGCAAAACTCACTCATAGCATCAGCCTGGGAATGTGCTCGTGCCAATCTGTCCCTTACAAAGCACCAGCCAGTTATCTGTGCACGTGTGAGCATACGAGAAGCGGGATGACGCAGGCAGCCAGGCCTCAGATTCCCCTCTATAACTTAATTTGTACAACCAAGAGAAGCAGACACACTAAAACACGAGCAGACAGATGAACAATTGAGACCAGTGCAGCAAAAGGTCTGTTGCATTTGCTGGGCTAGGCAGAAACCAAAGCCAGGCTTGGACTATTTGCTAAGCACAGCAAATCAGCGCTCAGTGACTTTATTGGGGGTAGGCTGAAGGGGAAAGGTTTTCCTTCACGTTTTGGCTTGTTAAAGTGTTGCCAGCACAGTGGAAATGATTTACTCCTGATGGACACGGCGCTGCTGTTGGACCGATGAGTTTAACAACCTATGGACACGGAGAGTGCAACCCTAAATAAATCACAACAAATGAAAATACTGTTAGCAGTTTCATAATTTAATGAAAAAGTACTTGTAAAAAGGGGACATCTGAAAAAGACCGAGTCCATCTTGGAAAATTGAATATATATATATATTTATATATATAAAACAAAATGCAAAAACACAAAAAAAAATTGACAAATAAGGTTAAGAGGTAATACTTCAAACAGTTAGCCACCGAACACACAATAAAAACTAGCAAATGCACTTTGGGAACAATACTTGAGAACTACACAACCAAGGGCTCCTTCATATATCTATTAAAATCACGTAAAAATTAGCAAAACCGTTGCCCAGGCGGGAAACAACTGAATGAATAACCCCAGAAGAGCAGAAACGTTGAGTTTTGCTGAAGCACCATTTTCCTCCCCTCCGCCACACGCTTCTGGCCACAAAATGACATGAACGTTTTGCTCACCTCCCAGTGCAAGCTCCGTGGAATTTCGTGGCCAGTAAGAGGATTGCTAATAAATATCGAAGGAGAACTTAGAGAATCAGAAGCGGAATACAAATGAACAAACATCTGTTTCCTTATTCTGAACGGCCCATGGCTTAGAACACAAAGCACTTCCCGTTAAAATAAAATATGTAGAAACCTAAAATGCTACTGCATATTTACACCAAAAGAAATAATTCTGAAGATACAGCTCTAGAAAGACAAATTACACAAATATACATAAAATCAAGAAGTGTGTGTGGGGGGAAAATAAAGATGAGTGAAGCAAATAGATTAGAATTGCCAACTATACTGGGTTGTACTTTTTTTTAATTATTATTTCATTACAGAAAAGTCCTCCAGCCCTGACCTGCTAGTCCTATTGCAAGTAGAGAGATTTCAAAGGTTAAACCAAATCTAAAAACGTTGCTGTAATTTCCTAAACTAAAAGCAATAAATTAAGAGGATGAAGGAAAGCAAGCTGTTGCTTGGGTTCTGCATAGTCATCTTTACGTGGGGTGTGAACCTTCCTAGACAAAATGAGCCCTCTAGGGACAGAGGGTGCTGTGGAGGGCTGGACCGTGCAGCATGGCTGAGAACAGCGCAGTTACTTTGCCCGGAAAAGAAGAAATTTGTCTCTATTCAAACAAAAATCCCAGATCACATAAACAAACCAGAAAGGCTTCCCCCTTCCTTCTCACTTCCTCCGCACTGGTTGAAATTTAAACACCAGTTAACAACTGGCTTTAAAGCACATGCAAAAAGCTTTAGTTTGGGAAACAGCAACTGATCCAGAGGTTGAAAAGCAGCTTAATGGAACCATAAATTTTCAGCAATAAAAAACATAGTCCAGATGATGCCTGGCTAAAATTTTACAGTCCTAGATGCCAGAAGCAGGGCTCTTAAGCCCACAGTTAGGCAGCTAGGGTTGAAAATTTGTGCCTACGTAAAAAGTTTGGACAAAATTATTTCTAATTCAGCTTATTTTTAAAAACGCCAGGTACAAATACCGCTGGACATGAAATCTCCGTTTCAAGAGGAACCTGGCATCACTGGTGATTGCCTAAATGTAAGTGTCAAATAGCATTTTTCTTTGAAGTAGTACATCTACTTTTGTAAACACTATCCACAAAATTAGCCATCTGTACTTGTTAGCTGGGTAAAATATTTACAAGTGCATCCCACAACAAGCAACTATGTACAGAGAGATTAAAAAAAACCTTAAGTACTACAAGTTGTATATTTACAAAATAAGCAAATTATTGTGAAGAGAAACACAACCTTCAGCAGGAGCAGGGAGCGGGGGCACGCCCAGAGGTCAGCAAGTTTGGCAGCGCCAGCGACACCTGCTCCCACCTCCGCAAGGAGCCTGCGGACACCCCTGCGGCCGGAGCCCTCCCGCAGGACGGAAGGGGACCGTCACTTAGTAGTCGCTTGGGCCTGATCCAGCAGAGCACGCCGGGTACGTGCCTGTGGAGCTGAGCACTGGAGTTCTGGGGGAAATCAGCGGGACTCGGCACAGGAGTAAATCTAACAAGTACCTAAAGTGCCTTGCTGGATCAGAGCCGTGCTGCAGGTGCCTTAAGAATGCAGTTTCAGTGTCTCCATTCACAGTCCCTTGCAACATGCCAGAGCAACGCAAGGACTCCTCTAACACCTGTCCACCACCACAAGATAGACATGAGGTGGACATCTTGCCTCGCACGCGTGCTGGCAAGGAGGAAGCAGTTTCCTGAATTTATGCAAGGATCAACCACTTCACGCTTTCCCAGATGTTCAACTCTAATAGAACCCATCAATTTCTTCTTGACTTTGCAACAGCTCGGTTAACCTTGCAAAGGCTGCAAGCCAATTCACAGTTGAACAAAACTACTCTGATTTCTCTCCCCTTCCCATCTCCTGCTGCCGTTCTTCCTAACGTAGCTCCTGTGCTGTTTTCTGGAACCTGTGGATGCTGAGCTTTGCACTGGTACACCGGAATACACAAAGGCTGAGTTACCCCGTGGGGGCTTCTAATCACCTTTGTACCGAACCGTGAGAAATCATATTCTTTTTGTTTCTATTGTGACACTCTCTTCCAAAGTCCTTACTCGGGCTTTCTCTCTCTGAGCTACTTCGTCTTAACCTCATTTGCTCTTTATTTTCATCGCTTTCTGCTTCAGAGTCACTCAGCTCCAAGTCGGGACAGTACCCGTCATTGTCCTGGTACGGAGCTCCTTCGAGCGCCTGCTTGCTCCACAAGCGATCTTTCGCTGCGAGCTTTCTCGTTGGCTTCTCACAGCACCGCAAATCTTCTGTTGTCCTCACCAGACTGTTAGTGGCCTCCTTAAAGGACCGGCTGAAGTGTTCCATGGTGGATTTTCTAAAACCACTCTGGCTGGCCAAATGAGCCGTCAGCACAGACTCCTGTTCAAAGGGCGTCTGGCTGGAGCTGTCCCTCTGGCTCACGTCGCCGGTCCTGCCCATCAGGCCATTGGACTTGGCCAACAGCCGCGAGCCGTCCTGCTGCAGCCGCCCGTTCCCGATGGAGGACTGTCCGTGAAGAGCAGCCTGCAGTGCCAGGGGTTTGCCCGACGGCTGGGCCCGGTGGAACTCCGGCACCTGCACAAGACCAGAGTCCTTCGCCTCGCCACGAGGCTTGCCGATCCCTCCCGTCACAAGCAGCCCGTTACTTCTGGTGTCGTGCTGATACCTGGAGTAAGATTTGGCTTTGATTTCAAAGGGTTCCTTTGACATGGGCACGCTCCTTTTGCTGTAAACAGTGCTGTTGTTGTCAGGAGAGAGAGGTCTGTTGCCAGGCTTCAGCGAGTTATTTTTGCAATCTCCTAGTGCTGATTTGGGCATTTTTAACTTCAGGGTGATCCTGGGAGGTGGGTAGAACAGTGTGTTCTCTAGTGCACTTGTCAGGGTATGGCCTGCGTGAAAAAAAGACGAGGGAGCAGAAGACGAGAAGACTTTTAAAAAAAGAGGAAATCGCTTCTTTACCTGTAGGGTTTTATAGACCATGAGAAGGTCATTCAACAAGAAGCATTTGCAAACAATTGTTGTGAAATTATGTCAGGACATTAAAGGGAAGTCAAAGGACTGAAAACAGCTCCAAATCATTTACCAGTCCAGAATTTAGGTATGCATTTTAGAATTTTGATTAAAAAACATTAACGTGCCCTTTTATGGGGCTGTAAGCCAGTGAATTGAAGCAGTTTTGAGACGTGACTGAAGTAGTTCCAACAGAACTATAAAAAGTTCACATCCAGCTTTGGATAGAGAAAAAACAATACTTCAAACTGAGTTGCACTTTGGACTTAGTTCAGTTCTCTGTTTTGTTTTATAAAATTCTCTGTTTTAAAAGTTTTTCACTCCAGTATATGAGTCACTGTGATATAATACACTTGCATCACCTTTGCAAAATAGCTATCAAAACATTCTAACACGCTTTAAAAAGCACTTGGCTTTGTCTTAGTAGACATTTCTAACAAAATCTCGTTACACAAAACCAAAGTGCTTTAGAGTACTGCTGCTTCCACCAAGTACTAGTCTCATCTGAAACAGTTAAAAAACCAACCAAACAAAAACCAGTCAGTACTAACAAAACTTATGCGTGTTTCAGAGGTAGAGAAAAAACACTCTAAGTTGGTTATGGAAAACACAATTAGTATCTTGAATGAACATTAAGATTTCTATTTCACATTGCAGAAGCAGTTATCTTCCTATTAAAAAAAAAAAAAAGTAATTGCACTGTAATATATACTCTTCCTCTTTCCAAATCATAGAATATCCCAAGTTGGAAGGGACCCATAAAGATCATCGAGTCCAGCTCCTGGCTCCACACAGGACCACCCGATGTCGTGTTCCTCATTTCAGGACACAGATTTAATAAAAATGAAGGGCAGGGTTGGTTTTGGTACATCAGTATTCCAAAGCAGTTACTATTCACTGTTAGAAACAAGAGTGCTTAAACTCTTTTTGAAGGAAGGTTAGTAACCGCAGATCACAAGCTAAGAAATGCCTCTCCATGACGCTCATCAAGTGCTCAAGGCAACGTGAGAACAGCAATTCCTATCAGTCACTCTTCTCTTCTGCCTGAAGAAATTAACTTCAGCAAGAAAAAAACTTCTCAGTTGGAAAGAAGAGCTTGCTGTGGGGAAACAGTACCACGAAACAGCAGCCCAAATGAGTAAAAACCAGGAGATCTCCATCAGTTTGCTTCTACTACCTGGGTGCCACAGTAATTTGAAACTAATAGTTGTATGCCAGGAGCGTCCATGGAATAAGAAAAGATCCAACTTAACATTTTAAAAGATCAGCGTTTGTGGCTGTTGCTAAATTAATTAATGGCATATTTGAAGAAAGTTTTTAAAGGCAGCTGTCAAATGTTAAACCACTAAGCAGAAATCTAATGGGAACTTTTTTTTTCAGTTTGTTATAATTTATAAATATTTTTACAGTCATATGATTACCTGCAGCGATTTCCTGATTAATGAGCTGAACTTGCAAATTGAAGACCTGTTCATGTACTTTACTGTGAGACAGCTTCAGTTTCTCTCTCCTGCTCACCATGTAGCAGAGATTTCTTACCTACAGAGAAACAACAGGAGACTTAGTATGAAATTAAAAAAAAAAATCCAGACTTAGAAAAAATATTGTATCAATAACAGAATTATAGAAACACTGTGAGCAAAATCCCTTGGCAAACACCTCGTGAATGTTACTGAACATATGTAACTACAAATATAAAACAAATCCTGCATTTTTTTGAATTGCCAGTTTAATGAATGCCTTGAATATGTTTCCTGAGACAGCAGAATATATTTTCATCTATAAGAACAGAAAGGGAACACAAAATTCCAGTCAAAGGAAAAGCACAGGATTTGGACAGCTTGCTTGCTTGTTAGCCTACTTCCACCACACACTATGCCGGGGATCTTACTGCAGTCAATCCTCAGTTCTCCCAGAATTTCCTTGCAAAATGTTTCACAGAATGATTTTTAACAGCTTAATTAGGTTTGTTTCTCCTATAATTATTGCTACATTAGAAAGTAATACTTTTAACAAAGCTACCAATAGAGCTGGCCTGTTTGGACTGGAATTAACATGTAAATCACCCCTAAAAGAACACTGCAGCTTCTTGTGCATTTTACAGATTTTTGTTGACTCATTCAGCAGTTTATTTTCAGACTCCATTGCAATTCCACATATTTCTCCTTTCACTGTTTGAGCTAATAGCGATATTTCCACCTAGCGTAACGAAAACAGGAAGAGGTGCAGAGAGTTGTGATACAGACCTGAAAGAGCCTGCAGAACACAGAAGCAGCACAGGGGCTGGCTGAAAGGTATTTGCCACGTGTACTTCCCCCTGCACTTAACTTGAGCTGCTCAGAAACTGAAGCCTTTCTCCCCAGAAAAGAAATTCCAAGGTTCCCAAATTAATTTTCACCCCAAGATGCATCTGAGTAGGAAATCTTACAGTGCAGGAAACTCAGAAACTTTGAGGTAGACATTTCAAACTATGAAGCCCCTCCACTCAAAGTAAGCGCATCCATTTCAACACAGTCAGACCTAAACCAACCACTCTTCGAACAAAGAGGAAAAGCTTGAAATGCTTTCTTGAAAGAGAGAAAGTAAACAAAAAAGAAAACCTTCCATTCAAAGCAAGTTATGTATGCATAAAATATGTGTGTGTGTGTGTGTGTGTGTAAATATTAGATAGGGACCAAATTCCTGCTCTGGATTTTGCTCAAGGACTCAATCTTTTCCAAACGTTGGCTAGCTGATAATCTGGTAAATAGCCCAGCTGGATACTGGTAAAAAGATCATTTCCTTTTCACTCTACTCAGCAAAGCCACAGGCAGTGCTAGGCCTGGTGGGTTGTTTTCCAGCAGCTAACCAGCTGTAGCACCTTGGGCAGCTACGTGCAGGGAAAGTGTCCAGTTCAAGAGCATGAGATGTGATTCAGCCTTCCCTTACCTAGGGCTAGCTGACAACAGCACGCTGTCAAAGAAAGGAGGTGAGTAAGGGGCCTGAACCAGGTGTCACGGGAAGCTGTCTGAGCATAGGCCAGCATCCTTCTTCGTGTGTGGAACCAAAAAGCCTCTGTAGTAGTTAACCCAGGACTTCACCTAATTGCCCTCTAACTACGAGGGTGAAAAGGTCTGTTTCAAGCTTTTATACAATCCCAAAAATATGTTAAATCACACTCACCAAAGAATACTTGGTGTTTTACCTAGGCAAATTCAATTTACATTGAAATCAAAGAGTCAATTCTCAAGTATGTCCATTGTGCACAGAAAAACACATATTACATCATATAAAGAAGAAACCTCTAAGCAAGGCAGGAAGCATGGTGTTCACAGCGGATCTCTCACTGAACTGAAAAGGGACAGCTCCTGAAAGTCTCTGCAACACGCAGCATACCACCAGAATGGAGTTCAAGACCTTACCTTTTTATTATTATTATTTCATAAATCATCTCCCCGTGCTTCTCCCATCCTAGTTTTGTCTGGACAAAGCTGCTGCTCACTTGCATATAGTTTTTACCAGTTAAAACTCTTACCCTCTCTAGGTCCTGCCTCAAATGCATGAACATCCTCATGCGAGTATGAATGCTATCTTCTTTTGGCTGCACCAAGCCATTTTCTTCATCCTCCTTGGGAGGAAACAATGGTTTGTTAAAGTTACTTTTCCGCTTTAATTTCCAGTAATTGTAGATGAAGTCTACAGCAAGTTTAGGGAGGCCCAGTTCTGCTGCAACATCCTCCACTTTAACTAGTGAGTAAAACTCTTCTTCCAGCTCTCGGAGTTTCTGGGCTCGCAAACTGGTTTTCTCACTCTCTGTTTGCTTCTGATCTGGTATGCTTTTGGGGTGTTCATCAACATCAGGCAGCGAATTCTGTTTGTTCTTGCTGTGCTTTAGACAGTACGACTTGAATTTGACCTCATCCCCATCATCCAGGATAGTCTTCATCTCTAAGCTATGCTCAAAGGCACAGGTGACATGAAAGGCAGTGATGCAGCTTTTCACCGAACACTACGAATGGAAGAAATAAAAAACTCAGTCACTGAGAGCAGTAACAAACTAGGGGAAAAAATCGTAATTACGTGAAACTTCAGCCCTACAAAACCAAATGTAAGTACTTTGAAGAAATCAACTCATATTTCTAAGTCAGTATGATGTGACTTGTTACTTTTTCATCCGTGAACGGCATTCAGGGAAAAGATCATTCCTTATCCACATCCTAACAGTACTTAACGCTTCTCAGCCTTATTCAAAGGAAGGCAGCTGATACAAACTTCTAACTCTCTATGCTGGAGTGCTACCCAACAGATGTCTTCACTGGAGAAAATTCAAAAACCTGAAATTCCCCATCTCACAGACTCAAGAGTCACAGGAAGACAAGTACGTACCTGAATGCAAGCACCGGTTTTCAGTTTGCATAAACTACACACTAAAGCCCATCGACTCGGTGGAATGTGAGAGACCTTCGTGATCGGCTCCATCCTTTCTGGGCAAGCAATACTAACCTGAAAACAAAAAGCAGCATGGAGAGCAGTTATCAAGGCAATAAAAACAAGCTCTCCACTAATACCAGAAGTGTGACCACCTCTTATCTCATTCAGAGATCTCTGTGTGCTCATACTTCTTAGCAAGTGACTCTAGGAGATTCCCAAGATGCTCCTGAGCAACAGGATTTTTCCAAGGGCAGAACGAAATTAGCTAGCTCTGAGTGATCAACATGCAGAAGTGGGCCAGTAACCAAATGGCACGTGGCAGAAGAGTAACATAACTGTTCTGCCTCAAGAATGCCAGCTTCCAGAACCTTGGATTTTGGATGCTTACATAAAGAACAAACATCTTTTGAATTTAGTAGTTGTGTGCTATGGAGGGCTACCTGCCTGAAACAGAAATACACTACTTATTTTAGCTATATAAACATCTCCATGCTTCTTGCAGACAGTTCCTCCATTTTGCCAGTGGTGGGATAGGGGCCTCTTTGCAAAGGTACTTCAGCAACCACCTGATGCATGTATTAATTTTAAAACCTGCTTAATCCCTGAGGAAGAAAGACTTTGTTTTGGCAGACCTCCTCTGTGAGGCAGGCATATCCAAAGATAGCAATGCTACATTTATCAAATCTGAAAGTCCAAGTTGCTGCTCACAAACTGAGTGTTTTTGCCACTCTCTCATTCTTATCCTTTGCACTGTTTTGAGCAACAGTCAAGCAGGTAAGAAAGAAAGCTTTGCAAGAGATTACTCTGTTCATCATTTTTGCATTTTAAGAGATTGATCAGCAGTTCGTAAACCAATGGCAAAAACTGACTCAAATAAGATTTGTTATAGAACTTAAACCAAGCCATATTGTCTGGAATATACCAAGGTCAGCCAGTGTTGTTTGGCATTTCTATTTAGTCCAGTGACAAGTGTGTGCACCTGTCCCTGATCTATAGCATCCAGGAGGCCCATAGCAGCTGCGCTCAGCCTTCTCTTTGGCCAAAACCGGAGTCAGAAAAATTGGGGAAAAACAACAGGACTTTGCACTAAAAAAATGGAGAGGCAGTATGTAACGCCCTCATCAGGCAGAGATGAAGAATAATTTCATTTGTTGTGGACTTCCTATAAATCAGCAGGAAAGAGACAAAGCTGTCATTGAAACTCTTGAATGGTTCCACAAAATCAGGTTCAGAACTCCTAAGTGACAAAGGTGGCTTTTCCGCTTCCAAACTGAAGAAGCCTTTCACCAGCCTAACTTGGCTCTGCTAAGAACAGAGCTGGTTACAAGTTGTGCAGGTATTTCTGAAACAACGTCGTACAAACACTGCCCACAACTCCTGTTTCAGTTACCAGAACAGTAGGCAAGATCTCCTTTGGGAATTATGGGGTTGCATCAATTTGCTATGTTGCCTTATACTCCTTTTGAAAAGGAACAAAGAATCACAGAATGAATCATAGAATGGCTTGGGTTGGAAGGGACCCCAAGGATCATCAAGCTCCAACCCCCCTGCCGCAGGCAAGGCCACCAAACCTGAAACTTCAGTGATTTTTTCTGTAGACAGTTGCACCAGACTTCCACTGTGCATACCAGCAGGAGCTGGAACTGACTCATATCTTCTTGTCACTCTCTGACCCTTTTCATCCTCTCCCTACTACTTCTCCAGAAATATTTTTGTTAGAAATATTGCCCATTCAGCTTGTAACGCTGGCTGTTTATGTTACTCCACTTTGTAAAAACACAAAGAGGTGCTTAGAGTCAGGTGCAGTTTATTTATACTGGCCTCATGCCGCCTGCATGTTTCTAACGTTCAAAGAGGGGAGTCAAGGCAAAGCCTGTTTGAACTTCATGTTCATGAGGGATCCAGGGAGCACAGAAGTCAACCTTTTCACTTCCCAGAACCTCCCATCCCAAGGCAGAAATGACCATCTGCCTTAACATATAGCTTCTCTGTCATTTCTCTGTGTCGCGCCCGGTTACATTTTGTCCGCCATACTCTGAAGAAGTGAGAATGGGACAGAGTGAGAACAGCGATTTCTGTTGTAGCCCGCTCTCTCCAATTTACGCACAGAGCCGACATCTCCGTCATCACCCTGCTATCCCCTGCTCCACTGGTGGGCTGCCACCAGCAGCCGTGTGTTAGCGTGCCGCCATCTGCACCAGTGGCTGGGGAGGACACCCCAGTGGCTGGAGCACAGCCACTCACAGCAGCAGCTGAGGATGGTCATTTGATAGTTCCGCAGCTGTAGCAAGAAAAGATTACTTTCTGCTTCAGCCAACAATGCACTGACCGAGGGAGGACGTATCTGCCATCGGTCATCTAAGGCAGAAAAATGAATTTCAAAACAGTGTAAACCTTCTGATGTCAAAGTCTCTCCCTTTTTTCCAAGAATATCTTTTAAGAAATCATGGAAGAAGAGGCACATTTACACTACAAGACAACGCTGGCAGGAGAATAAAAGGACAAAAATCAACAATGAGTACACTTTGTAAAATAAAAACCTTCAAATGTCCCAAACAGCCCAGTGAGGGTCAAGACAGCCTTTCCACACCATTAGCTCACAAGGAGAGGGAGGGAGACAAGAAACAAAACAAAACAAAGCACTCTCAGAGGGTGCTGAATATGTTAATGATGGGAAATACCTGGTGCAAGCCTATATTTACAAACTCAGTGAAGTCCCTCTTGGATCTTTTACCACAAACATGATTATGGCCCATTTTCCTCTGCATTCTGCCTTGCTCCATTTTGCTAGGGGCATAGTGGTGAAGTGGCAGTGACTTTATTATTTGTTTCTCTGTGGGGTGTTCCAAGAGAGTAAACATTCCTCCATAAAGTATTTCAAGGTCTTCAAACTCTGTGCCTTTCTAGTCCCTCAGAGCCTGTAAAGCCATGGTGTCTCTCCAGATAAGAAACCACCGTTTAAGCAGAGATTTGCAAAGCTTTCTCTGGCTTATCTGGTGACTGAACTGCAGTCGGTTTTGTTTTTAAAAGCACCAGTGCAGAAGAAGAGGCTGAATGGATCCATGAGGCATTTCCCACCTCTCCTGGCAGATGCCACCTCCTTGCTATGCCTGACACACTTGGCATGGGCACAGAGAGGAGGAGGTGCCCGAGGCGTGGAGCTGCCGACTGGGCTGTGGGAGCAGCTGGATTAGAGCTCTCCCACCTGGGCACTCTGCTGGCTGCTCTCCCTCAGCCGGAGGGATGTGGGCAGGTAAGAAAGCAGCAGGTGCTCCCTGTCCCGTGGTCAGCTGCTTTCCAAACCTGCCAGTTCCTCTCCTGCTGGGGAGAACATCAAGGCAACCGCATGCAGAAAGGACCTCTTAGGGAAACCAGTCTGCTCAGAGCCAGGACAGCTTCCAGCCAAGGCACTTCAGAAGTGCAGGAGAAGGAAGGAAAATTTTATTTATTATTTATTTAAACCTTTTGGTGTTTTTTTTTTCTTCTGCTCCTTTCTCCCTAAAGGTGGATGAGACACCAGAACTACAAGCCATCTGAAGGGAAAGCAAAAATGCAAAGATAACCCCCTTGACAATCAGATATATGCCTGGCACAGAGCTAAGAACACACCTCATCAGTCTGCCATATTAAAAAGCCGTCCAGAACCCTGACATCTTCTTTGTGAAGTTTTGCAAGTGCAAGGCCTGGCTGCCTGAGAGCAGAAGGTTCGGGAGTAAGGCACCCCTTAACGTCACCGTGCCCACAGATGCAGCTGCAACCTCACACTACACCATCCACTCTAAGGATCTGCAGGTCTTACCAGAAAGAAAGCATAAATATCATTCTGAGCATAAAATTAAACACATATGTTGTCTCTACTTGAGTGACTACTTCAATTTACAGAATTATGTGATGCTAAATCTGATTCTAAATAGAGGAAGTGTAAAGCTTCATTATTAAGCTCTATATATGAACACAAGGATGTATCTAAAGAGTCCCTTCTTATGAAATATAACATAGAAGAAAAAAAGCCTAATCACCACTCAGAAAAATGTCTGATTTTAGAGCAAGAAACTTGCCTACAAACATCTTCCCATCTTAGAATCCATCCAATATATATCATGAAATATGCTTGTCTTTCTGTCTCAAAAAAAAAAAAAATTGGATGAATTCAATGCAAATTATGCACCTCACTGAGAGCACACAAACTGATCAGGAACTAAGGGAGACAAGGAAGCTGCAGCTGTGCAGTGAGTACTGGTTTACATCACTAAACCTTTCCAGCAGGTCACTCAGATCCCTTAATGACACCAGGAAGAGACCACTCAGTAAAACGGGAAGGACAAAGAGATTAATTAATTAATGGAACATAAGCTGGACTCTGCCAATCTTCACAGATTCTGCAGACTCACCAGAATAAAGCTCACGCAGATACCTTAAATCATAAGAATGTGAAAAATCAGAGGAAGGAACACAGATCAGGCAGAGCAGGATACAAAAGAATGAGGTAGAAATTCAACTTTACCTCTGGAATCCAGAGGGCACAGCTCACATGGGCCCACTTGGTCCCTGTCCTGGTGGCTTTCATGGCACCTCCTCGTTTCGGACACAGGAGGCACTGAGGATGTATCCCCAGAACGCAGGTGCGGCACAGCCAGCTCCCTTCAGGGACTTTCAAGATTCCATAGCATGCCTTGAAAGAAAACGGGGATTGAGATCATTGCGCTGATAGCATTTTACATCCAAACATTAATTCTCATATGGCATGAAGCTTTCAAATCCTAAAGGCACAGTTTGCCCTTTACTTATTCTTTCCCTAATTTCTTTACCTTAAAAGGAGGCAGGTGATCAACGAGATTAACAACCTATAAAACAAAGCCTTTTCATGCCAGTTTCTTTTTAAAACATGTCCTGGTGTTATTTGTTCTTGTATAAAACAGCCGTTGTAACTGAACAACACTGGTGTTACAGCCTTCACCTTTGCATTCAGTGTCTTTTTATGTTTCTGAAGCAAAAAACACAGACATCTCTTTAAGCTCACAGTCTCCTATCGTTAACTACTTTATGCTCTAACATCATTTTATTCAGACGTGAAGCGATAAGAACTGTTTGAGTGAAGATTCTTTCCCGTGATATTAAATTACCTTTGTGGTTACAGTCCTGAGAACCGTTTGTGATTTCAAATATTTATATATAATATTACCTCAAAAATTGCAGTATATACCAAAGTTATGAGGTTCTGCTTTTTATGCCTATTTCCCTGAGGCCTCTTGGAAACAGAGATGTCTTAACTTTTGCTAAGTTTGAGGATAAAAAAAGTAAAAGGGAAAAAGAAACTTAGTTTGCTTTCTAGTTCAGGTTCCTAGCAGTTCTGGATGGCTAACTATACCTGCATGTAGACACATCCTGACACACATACTCCAGCTGACCATACCTGAAACCACTGGTTGCCACCAAGGTGCAACTCCACTCAGCTGCCCCCAGTAAAAGCTTTATCAATAAAGCAGCTTTCCAAGGAAATCACACCATTCCTAACACCTAACAGGGAACAGGAATATTGAAAGCCTTGCCAGAATAGGATTATTAGCTGTAACCCGGTCTCTTAGAGTCAAACCTAGTACAAATTCCCCATGCTTGCTTTCCCAGCCTTCTGGTTATAGGATCTCGGTACTCCATGTGAAGCGATGTCCAATATTGCACAATCATGGCATGCCTAGAGGGAGGGCGACTTCCCTGAATGAAATCCTGCATTATGAAAACACCAAGATAGACTAACCTAAATGCTATCTTCATGTTTGACTGTTGTACAGGCCCAACAGGGGGAGCTGTAATCTAAATTTTACAAATGATTTTCACTTCCTGTTAAATGGCATTCTCACCAACACTTTATATGACCAACGCAGAATCACAGAATTGCAGGGTTTGGAAGGGACTTCTAGAGATCATCGAGTCCAAGTGGCATTACACCAAGGGATCACTTTTAGGAGGCTGGAAATGGACATATACCACTTCCTAATTCAATCCAGCTAATGAGTGGAGGTGGTTCAGACTAGCAAACCAGTAACTTGGCAATCTGAGCTAGTGTGAGAGGGCACTGTGAAGGAGGAAACCTCTTGCACTCCTCCTCATCTCCAAGGAGTGTGCTGACGAACAGACCTGAGGCTGCCTGGTGAGCTAGAGCCCATCCAGAATAAAACCTGAACTGATAAATCTTTGTGGTTGCTTGTTTGCTGCTAGGCTTTGTCAGGATTAGCTCCAGCCCAGCTTCTGCTGAGCAGGGCCGGATCCTGTAGCTGGGAAAGAGGCAGGGTTAGAAGGCAGCAGGCCATCAGCTCCAGCTCTGCGGGCAACCCCGAGCCTTACGCTGCAAATTCCTCCTTATTTTCAAGGGGCACAAGCAGGGGCTGCCTCTGGAGCCAGCAGCCCAGATGTAAAATTTCTTCTCAAACAGGATGCACTAGAAACCACAGGGCTCAAATCCACTTTTTAGTTATGAGGATATCTCTGCCTGATGAGGCTGAGCTCAGTCAGTGTGAGGTCCTGGCTACATCTAAAACACCATAAACACGAGCAACATTCAGACCAAGAGCACGGCTCCTGCAGGTGCTTATGCACTCTAAAAAAGATCAGTCTGTTAAAGCATCTATAAGTGGTTTCAGGTGGCTAAATTTGGACAGCCTGCATTTAGCCAATTAACCAGTCAATTGAGGAGGGAAAAGCCCCAGCTGCAAAAAAAAAAAAAAAAAAAAAGATCTTTAAATTTGTTACATATAGGCTGTCAGCATTCTCTGGCCTGTTTATTTTCAAACGCAGGTTTAATAAGGAGGTGGAGGGGAATTGTTTACAGTTGTGGAGGAAGTATTTGCAAGTCCAGACAACACTTCATGTTACAGCTAAGCTACACAGACTACACTCAGCCATTTATCTGCTGTAACTCTGAGTACAAAACTTGAACTCAGTATTCTATCATCCTTCATACTCAGAGAATCACAAAGGTCTCCAAATTGACATTTAATACTGGTTCAAATTCCACACTTGCCAAAGTAAACAAAGATGACAGGACAGCGTCAATACTTCTGCAGGCACTGACCTGATGGACGCAGATATTACACTTGTCACAAAACACCATATCGTTCCCATCTTCGCTGTCAGGAGACCGGCACACATCACAGATGACATCTTCATCATACTCTATACCCAGACCTTCTTCAGTCTCAATAGCGTGATTCATGTTCTCATGACAGTGTCGCTCCAGCACTTCAATAGTTTTTTCCATTGTGTTTTCATCCAGAGGCCCGCATCCTGCAATGCAGAACAGGGAAAAGGGAATTAGAAAACACTCAGATGCCTCTGACCAAGTCTGAGAGGCAGAAAAACAGGACAACTTCTAGCAACTACTGCAGCACAAACACTGCTTACATTAAAAATAAATCTTTTTTTCCCATTCACTTGCTAATATTACCTGTACCTCATAAATACAAACAGAACTACTACTGGAGTAAAAGTTTGAGTTGTACATAAGACTGCACCTTGAAAAAAGTACTACAGCATAAAAGACAGCAGCTTCTGTAACTGGTTGCTTCTCTCATGTAAGTCTCCCTCCATCTCCGTCATTTTAGGAAACACTGACGACATTCAACATCACACACACTGTTCTTTATTCTGAAGACCAATCCCCTAACAAATAAAACTTACCAAGTACACTTTAGATGTTATAAAGATACAAAACTTGCCATCGCTCCTTGAGTGGCCAGCACAATGGCTATGAAAAGAGCTCTTCTCCATTTCTTTTTATAAAACAGTAAATAAATGCACTGTTGGCAATCCATGCCACCCATTTACTTGAACACTATGCCTGCTATATACACTTACCACTAATCAAATGTAGCGTAAGCAGATCTACTTGAAAGGATTTGCTTTGAGATTGATCCTCAGTTTGCAGCTTTAGAGACACCCTTAGAAACTCTACAATGTTCACAGCTACAAGAAATCTCAAAACCACATCCCCTCAAAAATGTCAGTCACAAATGCTGCCACCGCCTGTTGAATAAAATTTACTTAAGACTAGCAAAGGTTGGGACATCCATGCAGCACTGATACCAGAGGGTAACGTCACTGTAACTGCTGGATTATGCACAAGAATATATGTACTAATATTGATTTCTTGTTACAACTGATAAACAATGAGATGGAAAAGATAAACGATTGTTGATACAAAGTGCCTGATGTTATTAAACTGTTTTCTCTAATGCCAGAATATTTTTTCACTCCCTGTATGTAAAGAATCAGAATCATTCGGGCAGGCATAGACCTCAGAGGGATCCAGTCCCGCTCCCTGCTCAAAGCAGGATCAACACTGAATCCAGATTAGGTTGCTCAGAAACACGTTTAGTCAGATCTTGAAAATCTCCGTGGATAGAGACTCCAGCCCCAGAAAAGCTTTGGTTTTGTGAATGGCACCCAGCACGCCTAGGAAGCTTTTCCTCACACCTGCCTTTAATATACATCGTTTGGTACTGGAGCTCTGTCATGAGCTCCCTCCTTTACCAAGTTGGTCTTCTGACACATCTGCTTGTTTTCCTGAACGCCTGGATGATCATTCTTGTGCTTGGGGGAGACCGTCTTTAAAGTTTTGCTAGCTCTCTCCAGCAATTTCACCCTTCAGAGATGCCTTGCAGATCCCACCCAGCAGTTCCCCAAATAAGCAGAAGATTATTCTCCTTAAGACCAGGACCAGAAAGCTACTTTCTTTCCTTGCTCCCCTCAGGATCTCAGTCTCCACTATTTCATAGCTGCTACAGCCAGTGCTACCATCAATTAACACATCCCAACTCGTTCTTCCTTCTTCATGAATAGCAGATCCAAGAGATGTTAAATAAGTCTTTTTCCTACCTGCCCTTCATAAAGAACCTGCGCTCATCCATGGAAGAATGCCACTCAAACAGGCTATCCCACCACAACTTGGCTAATCCAGCAGTAACTCCAAGATTATTTTCCATAGTTTACTTCCCCTCAAAGCCTTCAATACCCACAGTTTACATGGAAAATAAAAGTGTACTTAGCAGATTTTAAATGGACTAGCATGTGCGAAAATTATTCTTTTACGAAAAAGGCATGTTAGCTCCTCAGAACTCTGTATCTTGTAGCAGTAATATGCTCAAGTTTTAAAAATGGAAGCATATGTTTTTCCTATGCAAAATTTTTAACTTTTAAATCCTAAAATTAATTCCACCTGGTGTGGGCTTTTTCCTTCTTGTGTCAGTCTGCAGAAGTTGCACGTGACTTTGGATGTGAAGAAGTTTTAAGGCACAAAAGGTAAAACAAAACACTAGCTGATCTAGCAACTCATTTTAAACATTTTATAGCTTTGCCATTATCTCACGTTGGTTAGCATTTCCATTCAGTGCTCCAAGGTCTTTAAGAAACCTCCCCACAGACTACAATTCAACCAACAGAAATTAACTGCTGCTTTAAAAACTACAATGTGTTGTGAATTACCCATTTCAGTAAGCTCTTCATTTAGCTCCTGGAGCCAAAAGATGTCCATATCATCCAAGTCATAGCGACACACAGATTCTGCCAATTCCAAAATGTTGATATAACCCGGTTCCGTGGGCTCTTGGCTGGAACAGTGGATATACTTCCTGGGTCGTGTGTACAGTACTTCTTTCACCTTTTCTGCGACAACCCTACGTATGTAAAATAAAAAGGAAATGGAAAGTTAGCGACAGCTTTTTAAGACTCTGCCTTGAAAAACATAAAATATTTGTTATCAAGTACAAAGAAACCTAGCATTTCACATACTTCAAGCTAGTCTGTAAGGGGGTGGGAAGACAGGATTCTGTAAATGTTGTTTCATCACATAAAATATGGTAAGGTTTGCTATGTATACAGAATCATTTTTAAAATGCAAGCTTGCGCATCATATTTTCAATTTAACAAATGCTACTAGAATGGTGATGTGAATGTTTCTGAAACCCACAGAAAGTGTTATGCATGAACCCCCCTACAATCTTGCTGACTGATAATCTTCAAGACACCAGCTTTCTCAGGAAAGCTTGATTTGTTCTGCCATGGGGGGTGGGGAGGAGAGGAAGAGAGGAAGACGCTTGAACTTCATTTGGGTTAAAAAGTCTACCCCTACTTATAAATGACACTTTATCCACATTACAGAAGTATTATTTTTGTTCTGCAAGAACGACTCTGTTGCCAAGCAAAAACGTACAGTGGAAAAACAGCTAGAAATCGTCCAGGAAGTGAGGAAAAAAAAAAAATACTTGTGTTTTCAACCTTTCAATTATTTTGTGAGATAAAACTTGGTGTTTGCTTAGTACACTAGCCTATGGGAATGGAGAGTCTGACCCTAGCTAGATAAGGTCAACCTTTCCCTGCATTTAGTTCAAGAGGCCCTGCATGTGAAAGGAAGCCAGGGCGATACCGAGTGGGATGGTGCCATGCATGAGAAGCTCTGCATGCCGAGCAGAGCTAGCCCTCCCCAACACCAGGAGAAAAGAAAAGCTGTGGGAAACAAGGCAAGAGGAGGAAAGAGAGAGCAGGCAGAAGTCAAGCAGTATCCCACATAATTCTAACTGGACAATGTGTGCTGTCAATGTTAGCACTATGTTCTTCTGCCATTCTTTTCTATGCCTTCACCTCACTCATTTTTTTCTTGTTCCCCTGTGAGTTTTTCCATTCTCTGGTCCAGCCAAATCTATAGCAATTTTTTCCTCCAATGTAATACCGCTGGTATGCGATGCAATATATTTATTTTAACAACTTGGTACTGATAATAGCCTCAGTGGAAATTAGATTATGCTGGCATCAGCACTTTCACTGGACAATTCATTTATCTTTGTCTCAAAGCCCATCCTGGCAGTAATACTTCCACATTAAAACACACACCTTTTCTACCAGGAAGGGTTGCAGGACTACACTGTTACGTTTTCCTGCTCTAAGTACAATATGAGAGGATGAAAGATCTGTCTCCTGAAACTGAGATCACTGAACACGTATAGTGCTTAACAATTATTTGTGGAGCAAGAAAGCAAAAAGAGTTAAAACTTTGGCAACAGAAACAAAAATTACATCACACAAACAAGTGAGTAGCTTTATCAGGTATCAGTTATTACTACTGAGCGGCTTCATCATACTTCATACAGGGAAGCCTTTCAAGTAATATGAAAACAACACAAGATTTGTGTTTATTTTTAATTTAACTTTCCACATTCAAATGAGAAAAGTTTTTATCCATATTACTATGTGATTCAGGAAAAAAATAAATCCCCTTTTAAAACTTGAAATGTAGACACTCGTGTTATACAGACAACCAGATCTGAAATGCCACATAAATGTTTTCCAAATTGGTATTTATTTGGTTTAAAAGCAAGCCTGAAGGCTGCTGCACTGGAGACTTAACTAAAACAACAAGGAAATGACAACTGCATTTAGACCACCTCTTTTTGAGAGATCGCCTTCTCCACGTTGACACTGTGCATACATGCTCTACCTCTAATTGCCATTACCTGAGAGATGGCTGTGGAATTGTTTCTGGACTGGCTGGAACTTGGACTCCTTTCTCCCACTCCTGTTTCCACGTGTCCGCAAAGACATAATATTCATCAGGGTTAACATGGTGAGAATCCGGTAGTTTCATGGCACTAATGAGATCCTTGCGGAACACCTGCAAAGAAAACCCAGGGAAAAGAGAGGCTTGAGGAAAAAGGGTTGCCCAGAGGAAATAGTAGATGGAGCAGTAGATATTTTCCTAGTCTGCACTGAAACAATGCATGTTTGTTGATCATTTTTTAATAAAAAAGGGGGGAAAAGGAGGCCTGTACCTACTTTACTACTTGCAATACGATTTTCAAACAGCTCATTTTACTTCCCAGTCTGTATGCTTTATCCCAACTTAGGTACAAGGTAGGATATGAATATTTTTTTTCCGCTCAGTTAAGCTGCCTTAAATTGCCATATTCTTCACAGGCTAAGAACAGTTGCCTTGGCAAGGTTCATGTATATACTTGTTCATCTCTAAGCTCATCTGAAATTTTAGAGGTCAGGATCTTCAATATCAAAGACGAACAGCTGCCTGTATCAAAAACACAAACTCTGCACTGCTCTGTACAGCAATGCTGCTGCAGCAGGGCAACCCAGCTCAGGACTCTTTAGCAAACCTCTATGGTGAAACATGCAATTGCATGCCACCACAAACTTATCCATGACAAGCCTCTAGCTGCACCAGTCAACTTCTGCCTTAAGAGGATTACCTATTTAAGAGCACGC
This sequence comes from Numida meleagris, assembly GCF_002078875.1. NCBI lineage: Eukaryota > Metazoa > Chordata > Aves > Galliformes > Numididae > Numida > Numida meleagris. Next base: position 127,954,081 of record NC_034409.1, read on the forward strand.
AACCATTATCAGTTGTCATAAAGCTTACTTAATGTAAATACCTGTCAAATAGAGGCGCATGAATTTAAAAAAAAGGGCAATTAATCCCTCTTTTGTTGTTGATTGGTTTTTGTTTTTGTTGTTTTTTTTTTCTTCCCACTGATACCTTGCACCAGTTTAACATTCATCAAAGCAGAGCAGTGACTGTAGCTTGGTGTTGGTGAGACATCACAACTAATTAACTGTTTTATCATAATGAAAAATCAAATCTTCAAACGGTGAAAAAATGAAAATACCCCTGCAATAAGCTGTGGCAGGTTGAACTCTCTTCTTCCTAAATTCAGTTTTATAGCCAGAATAGCAATAAAACACTTCAGAGCCAAATATCTTAATGCACCCTTTTCAGTTTGACAGCACCAGACCACTTAATGTCTACTGCAAAAATTCTCAGCTGTTCTTGGAAATCATCAAGTTAACTGTTACAAAAAAAAGAAAGGCACTATGCTTTTAACTGGAAACAAGTACTGAAAGAGGCTGCTGGTAGCTCGGAGCACAGGGGTTGCTTCATTACATGATACAGCTGCATCACTCATAGATAGCTGGGAGTGCAGCCTAGGAACTCAAAAATATACAGCAACCAGCAAACTCCCGAGGCTTTCGTATTTACTGCTAAGGAGTAATTGCTTTGCTTTACATCAGACTGTTTACTGTAACCTTCTGTCTGCAGCTCCTCAGGTTTTACACAAAACAAGAGTGAAAGTGGAAGGACCATAAGCATCCATTTTTATCCAAGCAGCATGTCCACACATCAAAAATAAAACGTGAAATGTTTTACGCCATTTGAAAGAAATTTTCATTTTCTTATAGATAGAGCTAGGTTTATGAGGAACACTGATGTGGCACGGTTCCATAGAAATCTGCATGGAAGAAATAATCCAATAAGAAATACTAAGACTGCTTTAATCGTTAGAAAATATATTCCTCAAACCTTACCTAAGGTAAAGAATAAAGCACTTTTACAAACTACCTTTTCAGTCACTGAAGAAACACAGGAGTGGTTCATACTAGACCCAGTGTTTTTTAAACACTAGATGAAAAACACTGTGAAAGGCATTAGTATTCTAACTACATCGAACTACATTGCTTAGCAGCAAATTCATCTTCTGATCATCCATTATGTATGTGAACTGTATCATCTCTATTTTTAGAGCACAAAACCCCTGGAGCATGAACTTTTTTTTTTCTTTTTTGGCCTGACCACACTAGTACCATACAAGCAACACGAAGTTCTCTGCTTCGGATTGCTAAAATTTATGAATAGTGGCATCACTGAGGGTAAAAGATTTCACCAATATAAACATAACTGTTAAGGTACCCCAAACTCAGCTAAGATTTCCTAATAATACTTTCTTTGCCATTCATGCTTAGGGTAAGCACAATTATTTCCTGTAGACACTTGGAATTGTCACAAAGACACCACAACCTCTAGCTCATCTCATTCCTCATCTGCTCACACACGGCCAGTCTTCCAGCAGGAAAATACTCTCAAGAGGACAACGTTTCTTTATCTCTTGCTCTACACATACTGTGTTGTGGAAGTAAACCAAAACACCCAGGGGACCCAAAGAGATTTCTTATCAATCAAATAACTTTTTACTCCAGCAGCCAGCCTCCAGGCTATGGTCTGGGCCATTCAATGAGGAACAGACACACACGTTCAGGATTGAGACAGCCAGCTTTTCCTCATGGTGATGTCCTTCTGGACTCTTATTACATCCATAAGGCAACGGCCAGCCCTATCGATAGCACAGCCCCCTCCTCTTGGCAACAGCTACCTTCACTCCCCCAGTTAGCCCACACGGGCAGCAGTCACTTGCTGGCCGCACCGCTGAGTGTCAGCCAACCAAAAGCAGTTACACTCCAAATTTATTTTAGCGTCACCTGTAACAGCAGACAAACTGAGAAGAACTGAATAAGGAGCACGCCTGGCCTAGGCTAGCAATGTTCTCCCACCCCTCTGGGAGGACACTCAGCACCTCATGCGGAGGCCCTCGCCAAGAGGAGCTCCGGCACCAGAGGGCGGCTGGTCATGGCCGGTGTGCACAAAACAGGAAACTGCCCACCCGCAGGAAGCTTCTGCAGAGGTTACCGTGTGACAGGGGGATTGGTTTGACATATTTTTAGCAATTGAAAGCCCTGCTTAGCACCTGACTGTTCGGTTTGAACTTCATTTCATTTAGCTGCCAGGAACTTTTAAGTTTCAGCTGAAAACGGTGCAGGAATTAACCCGAATGAAGTCAATGAAAACTGTGTTTGCTTACGTCACAGAAATAATAATAAGGATTTCATGGAGAACTCTGCAAAAAAACTTTTTTAAGTTTTTCCCACTTTACAGCTGAAACTCAAATCCAGAAGAGGAAACCTTGCTCTTTGGTTAAGACAAGATTTTTGCTCTGCAGTAAAGTCTAACAAGATTTGCTGCAACAACAAGAACTCAGTCACCTCTAAGAGATGCACTGTTGTCTCTAGGCCTTTAAAGCCTAAATCCTACAAAAATCCTCCATAATAAGTATGCTCTGCTCCTCTGCCAAGCACTTACAGTGAGATTGTGGAGCTGTGGATGGAAAGATACAGTTTGCATGTCATGTTTGTTTTTCAGGCTACTAAGTCCTATTTGGAAATTATGCTAGAAGAGCATGCCCAAAGAAAATGAAGTTCATAGAATGAGAAGTTTGTAAACGCATCACCAAAAGCTGTCTACGACTTCAACATGAAGTCTATGAAAATTCAGGATATAATCTTCCTCACACGACCCTCCCTCCTGCGCTGACACTATGAAAAAATCAATTCTGTCTAACAAAGAACATCGTTTGGCATGCAGTATCCTTATCCACTAGAGATGTGATGGAGGGTACAAGTAAGGCTATTAAGTACTGTAGTGAAATATTAACATCCAAGACAGTGAGCGAGTCTTCACCATACAACAGCCTTCTACAGCCTCCATCTTCACCAAGCACTGCAAATATCGGATCTGCACAGACTCTGAAGAACATTTTGTTACCAACCGATACAAACCTAAAGCCACGTTTTGGGAAAACAACAACCAAATTCCCATAAACTGCAAAAAAACACGATAATATGAGAGTCAAAGACCTATTTCAATTCTCTCCTGTAAGCTTCTACTGACACTGACTGATCTCATTGCTCACTCACCGCATCTTGCACAAATGCATGTGGTCCAGGAGAACAGACTGGATTCTCTCTTAAAAACAGCAGTAAGAATATAGTACTTCTTGTGACATTGGGCTTTTAAGCATTTGACCGCCCATTACTAAACTCCACAATGGTAAGGTGTTCCCATGGCCACCAGTGGGAAGCACACATCAGAAGTCTAAGTGAAGTACATGTTAACCACTCTGTTGCTGTTACAATCAAAGCAGGATTTCTCCTGGATTGCATCTAATTGCCTCGTGCTAAGGCTTCCCCTGGTGTCTGGCAGAGCCCCTAAGGAGTTAGCAGCATACATTTCATTGCCGCATGCCCGCTATCTAGAGACAGAAGACCCACTGTCTTCTGCGGCAGAAACATAAATCATAAGCTTTTAAAAGGCAGAATGCCTTCCCCCTGCCCAAATCCTGCCAGGAGTGCGCCCTCAGAAATACCCTCAATATCCTCTCTAAAAAGACAAAGCCGAAATGTCTAGGATCTCTCTGATTTTTGCATGTCCTTCACAGCCCTGAAGGCTAACTACGAAATTCCAGTCGCCACCTACTCATACAACAGCAGGCATTTTCACTAAAATGCAAAGTAAACTACACGTGAGCTTTTCCATCGTGTTTTTGATCCTTTTTTTTATTCACTTTCAGAAGAATGTTTTACTTTTTTTTATTCCAAAGTCACCCATAAGCACCAAAGCTTACTCTACTGTTGTAGCTCTCACGTTTAACACCTTGAGCAAAAAATTAACGACACTTAGAAAGCAGGAGTTCATACCCCAAATCACCACATAAATAATAACACGGAAGCCAAATGGTCCTAAGACCTGTTATTACACGTGTAACATAGCCACATCATATCTGAACACAGATAGACTCATCCAATACATCTAATCTTCATAAAGATGTTTCACAATGTCTGCCGAAGGCCGCCCAGCTGCTGAGGACGAAGCTGCCAGGTGCACACCGCTTTCCAGAATTTGGTGGGCTCACCTTCCCAAGGTTGAATTATTGTTGTTAACACATTGCAACCTAGGCATTACGTTTCTGAATTAAGGCACTTTATTAAAAAGAAGTACACCCTATTACAGACAGGGTGAGTTGGTTGGTTTATTTTTTAGCAAAGAAAATCAAAGGAAAAATAATTTATGAATGGAAATGAAATTACAGTTCCAGGGATGTATACTGACGACTGAAAAACTAATGTTAAGAAAGCAAGGGCAGACAGGAATAAGTGTAGCATTAAACCTGGGCTTCACAAACATCTCAATAATTTGAACATGTCCTGCAGTAAATCTGAATCTTCAAACCCCCACTCCCAAAAACTATTTTTATTTATCATCCAAGACTCGTGAAAATGAAATATTGCACCTTTCAATGGAGCAGCCACGAGTCTTCTGAGCCTCCTTTACAGGTGTATATAGGAAAAGTCAGGAAATCAGATAGTAAATCAATCCCATCTAACATCAAGTCTCTGACAGTATTATCTCGTGAGCCAGAAAGACGTGCAAGAGCTGTGTAAGTACATGTCAGGTTTCCTCCAGACATAAGTTTTGGATTTAGAGATTAATCCTAACAATCAATTTTTTAAAATGGTATTAATTAAACAGATATTTAGAAAAATCTGCACTCGTTATCATCTGTTCAATTCCTTTTATAATCATGTTTAATTCTCAGTCTCAACAACTTCCTGTGGCAGATGAGCTTCACAGTCTAATTACATGGTCCATGGAAAAGGATATCCTATTAATTGCAACAGACTTCTTAACTTCTGGCTTCGTTCACATTCTCTCATCCTTCCTCCCCAGTTCCTCCACCACAAGGACAGCAAGGACTGAAGCTCTACCTCGGTTCTTTCCAGACCATTTATACTTAACTGTTACGCCTACTCATTCAGTTGCAAAGGTAAAACAGCTCAGCAGCCTTTTCACAAGCAGGCTTTTCCATGCCCTTATGCATTCTGGTCATCTCTTGCTAAAAGCAAAAAGATCAAAAAAATAACCAGCAAGGTTGCATGTCCGATTTACATGAAAGTACTGTATGTTCTTTTTTAAAATCAACTAACCCATGCAGGCTGAAACGAAGCTCATTAGAATGCACAAGGCATGTTGACCGGCGGTCTTGAGAAGACTGCAGAGATGACAGAGTTGTTAAAGTTAATTCAGAGTCTTCTAAGGTAAGCACACACAGAAAGGTGACAGTCTCCTGTTCCATTATGCATGGTACATGCCAAGCAGTATGATTTAATCACGGTGTCCATTCATTCACAGAACAAAAATGACTGCTTTCAAAGTGCCAAAAGAATCCATTTTCTGCTCGCAGTCTAATCTTACAGGGTGCTCCTCAGGATCAAGACCTACAATTTATGTGACAGTTAAACGCCACTAAGAAAAAGTTCCACACACGCAAGTAATGAAAGCAGGCCATTTTCTTGTGGAAGACAAGCTACATTTCACATGATAACACAGCTGTCACTATCAGCAACGAGGGACCAAGAACTACTATTGCCACGGGATTCAAAACCCTATTTGCAAAAGTAGGTAAAATACTGCCACCTTATACGGGTAGGTTTCACACAAAAAAACACCACGATTCTAACTTAACTCCTTTACAGTTTTAAGAGGGAGCGAGGACTGAAAAAAATACGTAAGCTTGAGTGTCATATAAATCTCTTTGGCTCTTTTGTGCCCTCACTAGCTCGAGGCAAAAGAAACAGTCAGTCTTTCAGGATGGCCCAGCTAATAGGTTTTCCCTGCAAAAATGATTCCAACTATTCTGCCATCGTTTTCTGCTGCAGCTTCCAAGGAGACAGGAAACAGCAAAGCACAGGTTTCATGCTGAGCCAGACATCCAAATGCTCCTAACCTGCTACTCCCACGCAGCCTACTGTTCAGAGCTCAGCCCCTCCTGTCTCAGTTCATGTCCATAAGGGGCAACTCTGCAACTGGCACACAGCCAACATCATCATGAAGCTCTGAAAAACTGTTCTGACTTACACTGCAGGCCTGCCTGCTACCTTGACATTAGTTATTCAAAGTTAATGCTAAAGCTAATCGGATAGCAGAATTTTCAAGGCACCATATCTGTTGCTTGCAACAGATTACAACCCAAAAGGAGCACAAGAGAAAGAGCTGCAGCCTTGCTCCTCAGCATCACCTTATGGTCTCCTCATCTTCTCTGAGCAGGAGGGTGGGACAAGTGGACCTCAGGTCCCACTCAGAAGCGTCGCTTCTGCACAGACGCAAACATCTGGTAGGTGGGCCCTGAGAACAGGTTTGGACATCTGCGCTCCAACACTATGCCCTGGCCCACAGTAAAAGAGGGGAGATTTAGGTGAGATGTTAGGAGGAAGTTTTTCCCTCAGAGGGCAGTGAGGCACTGGCACAGGCTGCCCAGGGAAGCTGGTGCCCCATCCCTGGAGGCACTCAAGGCCAGGTTGGATGGGCCCTGGGCAGCCTGAGCTGGTGGGGGGCAGCCCTGCCCACAGCAGGGGGTTGGAACTACACTATCTTTGAGGTCCCTTCCAACCTAAGCCATTCTATGAACCTCGCTCCACTGACACCATTGCCTGCGCCTACTTCCTTCCTGAAGCAAACCAGAGGTAACTTCAAGGCAGGCAGCCCTCAGCTGCATCCACCTTCTGTGTTTTATAGGCGACCACAGAGGACCAAGGCAGCTACAAATGAGTCCTGTGAAGCAGCAGACAAATATGCTAACCTGATTGTCAGTCACAGCTCTGAAAATGAGCTTTTATTCAGAAAGAGAACCCAGATAGTAGATAATACTTAATCTAGAGAAAGCTGAGAAAATAGAAAAAAATCATATGTATCTATACGCAGTATAATTGGGAAAGCCAGGCTTACTGGCATGAAAGAAAAATTAATGTATGAAGACCATGAGCAAAAAAATTCCCAAACAGCTATTTATAGCTTTGACCTTTTAGATTTTCTGCATCACTAACTCAAGAAACAGTCTGCTGCCTGGCAAGCAGAGGTGAATGAAAGCAGAGCACTGCCAACTTCTTCAAGAGATCCCTTGCTGAAGGGATGCTGTCAGCCCGAAATTTCAAATTTCTATCCAACAGTATTACAAAAAACTTGTGGAATTACTGTAACATGATTTTTTTAAGGGTGTGTGATAGGGTCAGTCTTTGCTTTACACTCTTGTCACTAGTTGGTGCATTAATAATCAATTTCAATGCTCTGCTGACAACAGTGCTTCATGCAATGCACCACTGCATGCAATCTCCAGCATATGCTTTCCTAGGGCTTGGAAGGAGTGCTTGCTTCCAGCAGAAGGAAAAGAAAAACTGGAAGGATAGCCAAGAGCCTTATGCATGAAGTCTAGAGATCATTACTGCCACCCTCCCTTCCAGTCTCCTTCTCAGAGGACTTTACTTTTTCCTTTTTTTATTTTTAATATTGCAATATTATACGTGGGGCACTCCTCCAAAAGAGGACATCTGCTAAGATTCGATTTTTCAAATTATTTTTTTTAACTGGGGAGGGGGTCTCTTAAACAAAAAATGCCAGAAAGATGCCAGCATTACAAGAATGATGATGTTATGAAATACACTTTTTAAATTCAGTGTACATTCTAGGCTTTGTTCTTCAAAGTTTTGTATTTTTCAAGCTTTGATGGCCTCAAAATTTTGTCTTGAAACAGGTAGAAAGCAGCAAAGAAGATCACAGGAGGAAGAATCAAAAACATTGCTCATTTTTATTCCTCCTAGAAGTTATGTAAATAAGAACACTTGTAGGCTGCACTCGTGGACTGCATTTTCCTAATTATTGTTTACGCATCCACACACAGAAAGACAGTGTGGAAGAGAACAGTAACAGGACAATCTTTAGGAAGAAGCAGCAGAAAAAAAGCAAGGCAGGGAGAAGGGATTGTGCTAAGGTGTATTTGAAACAGCAGCAAGTCTGGCAATGGATTTGTTTCTGTTCCCATTTGCCCAGCTTGGCAAGTAGGAAAGCTACTGCTAAGACAAACATGAACAACGATTACAAGAACTCAGCAGCCACAAGCTGTTTTAAGATTGACATTCTCACAGAACCATAATCCTCAAACATCAACACTTTAAAGGTAAAAAGCATAACAGACTTTTCTTAACCTTCTTGGTGGCTGCAAACAAACATTGTGTAGCTAGCTCTGGCCAATTTTGCTCTTCTTGAAACATTCACACATGATTCCCTTTTACAAAATGAATCTTTACATCCTCTTCAATTAACTTGTGATGAAAATTAAGCTTCCAACGAAAGGACACTTCTCAAGCGTTTACCTTACTCTTACCAAACCAAATTAATCTACTGGGCAACATTCAAAAAGGAAGCATGAAGTATGTTTGCTGAATAGCTTTTGCTATATGAACACAAGCTTTATGTTTACGCAGCCTCTCACAGTAGTATCTAAGCAGCTAAAAAGCTGCTGTTATGGTACAAAGTATTACTTCTGGGACATAACATTCAGTCTTACATTCTACAGAAGCAAAGTGTGTTTTGTCAGTCTTTTTCTCAGTAACCTCAGGCATCAACAGTCATACTAGCACGCTGAAGGACTCATTTGGAGGGAATGTGACAGCAAGCAAAGGGAATTAACTACAAGAAACATTTCTCCCATTTGCAGTTATCTGACTTCAGCCCCCAAGAAAGCAAGCATCAAATATGGAGAAGGCAGCCAACAAATCCTACCCAAGAAGGGCAACTGATGGGAATAGTTGCTAGGATGGATTTCAGTACTGCTTTGTACACAAATGCCAATGGAAAAAGGACTCAATTAACAAATGCAGATCCAGTGGCAGTGGTGATAGATGTAATAGGCAGGGATGGCAAAACAGAACTCTTACTGAAGAGAACAAGTCAAGAGTGAGAAAGTGGCAGAAGAGTAAGCACTGCTCCTATGTAACTTGCCCACTGGGCCGACCCACTGTTCTATCCTAAGGCAGAAAGAAGGCATCCTTCTCATACACATATTTACACAAGCCACTTCCTTCTGTAGCACACTCTCAAATCACAAGACCAGACCAGCTTTCTCAATATCAACATAAGCCTGTATTTCAGGGGAAGAAAGATCCACATGTCACTGTCTGTAATGCCATAAGTCATTCTGGGACACCAGAGCTCCCATATTACTCACACACTGAGGAAAAACAGTGTCATGGAGGTAACAGGTAACAAAAGAATGAGCTGGCACCAGTTCAAAGCTCACTATTTCAAGGCTTAGAAACTTGAAAACTATGTGACAAAAAACACTGGTAACCAATCTTTAAGCTTGGTTCTTACCTCAGCAGGTTTCTTTTGTTCATTTGCTGGTGTTTTTGACTTGCTCCTGTATTTAGCACAAGAAGAAAAGGAAGTGGAAGGACCTGTTTAAAAAAAAAAAAGATTAAAAAAAAGAACCATTATAACTCATTTCAATTCATAATTGCTCAGTACAACACAAGGCACTCCAATCTCCTGAATTATCGAATTCTTGACAAGACATGGGCAAAAAGTTCTTCTGCAGTCTGTAGGCTTGAATATAGATCCTCCTTCTCCACTTGTTCTTTGTAAAACCGCAGCACACTGAGTTTATGGGTACATTCTGCTCTGCTCAGTACAAGTGTGAATAAACAGAAAAAACATGCAGACCATTGTCCTTCATTTCCTTTCTATCAGAAGTGGAAGGAGGAGCAAAACTGAGGACAGAGTTTGCAAATGCTAAAAAAGCAAAGTGAAAAAAATGCAGTGATACTAAAGGGTACTGATGAGAAATGCAGAAAAGTATAGTGCAATGTCTAGACATCTCAGAGCAACAAGTAAGTTCAGTATGTTGCTGAGCTGTAATAAACACGTTAACAAATCAGCTTTTAAATACAGCGTTATTAGATGGGCACAGGTTTTTAAGAAACAAGCAAGACTCTGCCTTACAGTTTCTTAGCAGGTACAAGAGGAAGGTGCAACCTCAGCCAGACATGTGCCAAGGAATTTTTAATGAATTTCACTGACTTGTCTACCAGACAACCAGACCATCAGATCACAGAGGAATGATGAAGAACGAATGCAAGATGCTGCAACAGGTAAATGCTCTAACAGCTCAGTCTTAAGGCTGAAGCTCTGCATCCGAGACAGCAGGACTTCCAGATAGCCCTCGCCATAAGAAAACTTCCTCTGGGCAGAAAAGTTTCTTTTGGAGTACAGATTTATTTCTCCCAACTCTGAAAGGGAAAATCATACAAATTTATCTTTAAATTCTAAGTAGATTTAACTCCACCCCAAGTTTACAGGATCAGTAGCCTCCTTTTCCTCCCAAAACAGGATCCAGAACATGTAAGACCACAGAAGACGAGAAGAAATCAAGCAAGAAACACTGTTTTAATTATAAGAGGTAAAACAGTTTGCCCTCAAACCACAGAAGGAAACCACAAGGAGGTGACACAACAAAAGAAAAACTAGCACATGCTACTTACTCTCATTGTCTGAACTGTCACTGGTGCTCAGATGCCTGTGGCGTTTCATCCTGACGCATCCTAAGGAAGAAAAAAAAAAAAGAGTTGACGGTGACCATCAGAAGATGACATGATGCATGGACCTGCCAGCTCATGCCAATCCCAGAGCAGAAAAGGCAAGATTCCCCCGAAGGAGAACTTTTGGGCACTGTGTATGGGAACGATTACCCCTCCATGGAATGCACAATCACAGTTCACCTTTAAGGGAAGAAAAACCAAGCCCAAAGGGGTCCGGGTAAAATAAAAGGCACCTTTAAAATAGATAGAATTACAGAAAATGGAGGCTGATGCCAATGAAATCTTCTGGTCACAACCTAGGTCACCTATAAGGGTAGTTCCGAAGTTTGTGAAGCCATCAAAGGTATCAGTGAGAAATTTTCACAGGGCTCCATGCCAGCTCCATTAATAGCAAGGTATCAGGCTTTTTAGATTCAGTTTTTAGACATTTAACATGTATGGGGAATGGAGAAGGTGAACATTCCAAATCGTTACTTAATAAAGGAAGGATCACAGTAGGGACCAGCTAGGCATTCCAAACAAGTGCCAACACAAGTGCATGCACGTTCCCTTCAGTCCTGCCATCCAACAATGCTCCATGTTACATTTGTTAAACAGAAACTAACAGTTTATGTGAATAATGGTAAATGAAAATCATCCTTATCTTTTTAATGGTTTGAATGTGCAAACTATTAGATAAAAGAATCAACAACAACAGAAAGTGCCTTTTTTTTTTTTTTTTTTTTAAAGCACAAGACAGGCACAAGCAGGTTACAGACTTCAGGACAGAATGCCGAGATGAATCTGAAATACCTGTGGTACCAGAGCTGCCAGCCTGATGGCACCTGAGGCTCAAACAGCTCCATTCTTAAATAATACAAAATCACATGCTTCCTTTTTTTTTTTTTTTTTTTTTAAAGAAAAGCAAGGAAAGGGGGAAAAGGGGAGAAAGGGAAAGAAACAAAGAAAAAGAGCAGAAGAAAAAAGAAAAAAGCACTGCTAAATAGCCCATTTGATAAACCCTCCACATTAGTTACTGTACAATGGGTCCTGAGATTATCCAAAGACCAGGGGATAAACAGGATTTCTGGATAAGAGAAGCCTATCCAAAGGCTTTGAAGGGATTGCAAGTGAACCGTTTGCAGCCGAATTGCTTAATTTAGTGGAAATTTTCAGGAGCCTTTATACTTAAGTGTGAGTTTGATCAGTGCATTTAGATTCAGTAATCAAAGTTCAAAACTCTCCTTTGATCTATCTTTCATAGAAAGACACTGCCCACACCACCGGAAGCTGAAATGGGAAACGAGGCATGTATTTTTCAGCTCAGCATGCACAGAAAGCCAGAGCTGGGTATTTAGCCTGAAGGGGACAGTGGTTAACAGGACAAGGTATCCCTTAATAGCTTACCGATAAGCTCCCACCATATAACTTATTTCATATAATCAGCCTTGCTCAGGGCTCAAGGAATGTAGGGGCCACCATACCACATGCCAAGAGCAGTGCCCAGCAGCAGGGCAGGGCTGTGTTAACACTGTGTGCCTGGAGTGCTGCTTCCAGCCAGCCAGTCACCATGCCTTAAGTAGGCACAGGTCAGAAATTTCTACGCACCTCCTGGGTGAAAGCTGTCTGCCAGGCAGAAAGGCCTCAGGCCAGAACGCCTTTTTTTTGTACATGCTTAGGGGGCACCAGACTCGGAGCTAAGCACTAGGTACTGAGGGAAGGAGAAAATAACTGCTCTCATCTTGCCAGATCCTGCAGTTCAAAGGCATGGGCTTCAACCAAGAGCAGATAAAATGGCACCGCCTAGGTGAGAGCTTCTCCCCCACAGAGCCAGGCTGTGCCTCAGTCTGCACCTGGAGAACACGGCCCCGCTGGGAAGGACCAGGCCTCGCCTGCCTCTGTGCCTCCTTTGCTGGCAGCTGCAGCTCCACACAGCCCCGTGCCCACACCCTCGGGCACGCTGCAGGGCCTTAGGAGATGCTGAGAAGCCACAAGGAGGTGTGCGGAGCACCACTGCTCATTGCTATTCCTTAGCGCTCGCTGCTCGCTCCGTTTTTATGTTGGGATGAATTTTTGAGCAGCTGTTAAAAGGTGCTGAAAGCTTATGGCAGGCGACTCTCATCTTTTATAGCCTACATAAACATGCAGCAATAAAACCTCTTCGCTCCATGTTCAAGACGGCAGCTGAGGAGCAGTGCTCGGTTAGCGGGGTTAAACGCGAGGTCGGAGCACGGCACGGCAGGGATACCCAGGCACTGGGGAGGGCAGAGAGGAGATGGCTATTCTGGGGACAGCTCACACAGAAATAGCAAACATAAAAAAAAAAAACCAAACCAAACCTCTGTACACCTCCGCTAACCACTCCACAGTGAGAAAAACACCACGTTTACAGAAGCTGCATTTCAGCTGTGGATTTATAGCAGCTCAGGTGGGAGATTTACACCTCCATCACAGCAGACAGCAGCAGTCACCCAGGGTAAGAGCCCCATGCAGTAATAATGCCGGATTGCAGCCTGATTTCTGCAGCAGTATTAACTGCAACGACCACGAATAAGAACCCACTGAGCTACAACAAATCACGGAGCACTGTGCCCAGAAGACAGGCCATTAAGGTGAGCAGCATGCTACGTGCTCTCCATAGGTGCCCACCTGGCATGGGATGCAGCACTGCTGTGCTAGTACCACCTCCACAGGGAAGCCCAGCCAGCGCTGGAAGAGGAGAGCCCAGGCTGAATGATGGCATGGAGAAATGGCCATCATCTGTCTCCCGCCCATCTGGGGAGGGTGGAGATGCACATGTGGTTTGGTTTTGCCCGTTTTCTAACTTCACCCTCTATGGTGATAAGGTCTAGAGTAAGGGAGACACCAGGAAAGGATCAGACACGAAGGTGAGAAATAAATTAATGAGAATACCAGTGCCCTTTTCCAGGCTCAGAATACCAGTTATAATGAATGAAATGGCAACCCCAAACCAGAACTAATTTATTTTTTAACACACAAAATGAAATTTTTTTTTCATAATGGATAATATTTTTTCCACAGAATAGTTCAAAAAAAAGAAATTTAGAGAACTGCCTCAAGTAGATGCTACTTATAAAGGAAAAGGAGATGAGAAAAGATGAGCTGTCATTAGGAACATGATGGAAATGTTGCACAGAGAGCAGCTAAAAACAGACTCTTTCCAATTCCTTTATCTTCACTCAGGCTTTTTGCAAATTTGCCTGTAGAACTTTCAGTCTGGATTTGAGAATTTACTTTTACACTTCAAACTTTCCAGTAGTTCCCATGCAGAAACTAGGAAAAGTGACCAGTGTCACGCAGATGAGAACTTCTATGCCACAGAACAATGGAGGGAAACGGCTTCAAAAAACTCAAATGTTACATCTCATTTCCCAGTTACCAAGTAAAAATTCTCATCCTCATGAAAGATATGCAGGGGTGCTTTGGCTACGGGCTCAAGCCTTCCGGCCAAACATAGATCACCTAAGAAACAAACACTGAAGTATAAGAATATAACATTTTTTGGTGTGTGTATATATATATATATATATATATGTTTTTTTTAAATCAACAGAAGGACTAACAGACGACAGATCACTTGTATGACAACAAATACAAACTTAAAAGATGCTCACCTTCAGAGATCTTTTAAATGAAATACAAAATAAAGGAGCGACATTAAGAAATCACCACGTCGCAAGCAAAAGATACTCGACTCTCCAGGCAGCTACTGCAGTGGAACATTTTTTTGCTATGGAATTTAATGCCAGATACCAGAACAGTCCCTGGACTCGAGCCACGCTCCACACCGGCTGTGCGCACGTCCCTGATCTCCCCCAAGAGCTAAGGGGAAGAACCACAAGTCCAGAAAAGAGGAATCCACAAAGCCAGAGAAATCCTCCTCCCTGGCCTCAACACCTGAAGGAAAGTCAGGACGCCCTACATCCTTTGGGCATTCAACCACAAATAACACTCAAAAGCACGTTCTCCTCAGCCACAGGCAGTGAAGTGACTCTGCTGGCAACCACTTGGTTTCCCAAACACTGCCTGGATGAAGCTGGGACTTCTGTTGCACCCAGCACATCCTCCTCTGCCTGGAAAATCAGGAAGAAGACAACCTGCACTCACCTGGCTGGAATTAGATGTGATCTCAAGCTACAAGTAATCAATGAATCAGCCAGCACACACATGGATGTAGTAAGAAAGACAATATCAGTATTTCTAATGCCTAGGGGAGATGCTTTATGATTAGTGATTTCTAAGTTATGGTTGCTCCTTTTTGGCTTACCCTCCAGTACCTGCACCATACGAATTCGAGTATTTCCACAAGAAATAGCCACCTGGTTCTGCCACTACTTTCTCCTTTCCCCCAGGAAGGCCAGCACAGCACTGGCTGAAGGCACTTCCCATCTGAACTGAACAGCCAGTTATCACGCATTACTAAAAAAAAAAAAAAAAAATCAGTCAAACAGTACATGTAAACATTAGACAATTCATAAAATTTGAGAGCCCCAGAACACCTGCAGAAATACTTCTCCCTTTTTCAGTTTGCACCAGAGTAAACAGCTAAATCGGTAACACAAACCATTAAGGGTCTATCCACTTGTCCTAGCACATCTCTCAGCATTGTTTTGGGCCTCTCACTACAAGAAAGACATCGAGGCCTTGGAGTGTGTCCAGAGAAGGGCAACAAAGCTGGTGAGGGCTCTGGAGCACAAGTCTTATGGGGAGCAGCTGAGGGAACTGTTCAGTCTGGAGAGGAGGAGGCTCAGAGGAGACCTTATTGCTCCCTACAACTGCCTGAAGGGAGGTTGTGGTGAGGGAGTCGGCCTCTTCTCCTATGTAACTAGTGACAGGACAAGAACGAATGGCCTCAAGTTGTGCCAGGGGAGATTCAGGTTGGACATTAGGAAAAATTTCCTCTGCCTAAGAGTGGTCAGGTGCTGGAATGGACTGCCCAGGGAGGTGGTGGAGTCACCAACACTGGAGGTGTTCAGGAAACATTTAGATGTTGTACTAAGAGACATGGGTTAGTGGGGAAATATTGGTGATAGGTGGATGGTTGGACTGGATGATCTTGGAAGTCTTTTCCAACCTTGGTGATACTATGATTCTATCGTGCCACAGTAAAAGAGGCAGAAGAAATGATGAGGTACCTGAACCTGAACTCACACCACGTATTAGGCAAGAGACACCAGAGACAAGTACACAAAATGAACCCCTAAATCCAGTTAAGATTTCTGAACAAAACAGAATCCCCAGGGTATAACAGTCCTTTCTTCCTGGCTTCAGTTTTCTGAAGAGAACAGTTAAACATGTATGTGAGATACTCAGTACCTGGGAAGACCTTTACAGAAACAAAAAATTCAGGGAACTGTAACACAAACACAAAAAATAAATTGGTTAACTTTCAAGCAGGACAAAAAATAGCCTGCTTTCCCTGTCTTATTAAAAAGAAAAACAGCATCTATGTATATATATGAAATGACAAGCTGTACGCAAATCCCAGATAAATTTTGTGCTTGCATTTTACAATATGCCTTGTCTAAAAAAAAAAAAAGAAAAGGAAAAAGAAAAAAGAAAAGGAAAGAAAAGGCAGAGGCAGTAGGTAGAAATTTCCAAGTCTCCAAGATGTGGCTTATGTAACTGTTAAATTTAGATTAGGAAGCAGATTATCTTGAAAGGTCTTCAGGAAATGTAGTACAGTAAAACCATTTAAATAGGTCAAATTTCATAGTCAACTGTCAGGGAAATTACGAAATATGAACAGAGTTAATACAACCTTTCAAATAACTGGAGGTAGAGGGATCACTTGTGTTTGAGTTTTTTATTATTATTTTTTAATATCCTATCCAACCTCACAAAGAGGCTGCATAAACGGGAAAAAACACCCACTCGGAGCCTGCGCTAGCAATATTTGCTGCAATGAAAAGGTTTGAAAGGTTAAACAATTCATAGGAAAGAAAATTCAGGAAAGAAGTAACGTTGTTTCTCTATTTCACTCCAACCTGAAAATTAAATAAATGAGTAATATGCTCCTACCCGATGCATGAACCCCACAGCAGAGCGACCACATGCAGCTCATCCTCCCCTTACCTTCAAAGGAAATTTTTTTTTAATTTAGTCTTCAAGTCTTCAAGGCTCTTTAGTGAGCCTGCCACACACTAAAACTCTTTTTGCTGCTACTTCACATTAGCGTGAAGCACTTACTGCCCACCATTTTGCTTGGTGGTTACAGGAAGAGGGCTGGCGATGCCGCCTGATGCTTACAACAGGCTGTGTAGGTGAAGCACAACCCACACAGGCACAACCCCCTTCCCTACCTGGAAAACCGACACAGAGCTCTTCATTGCTGCATGTGAAGGCAGGGGGACATATTTTCATCAGGCAGCTTCACCCACATCACCCTTATGTTCCTCTCTTTACGGAAAGCTGCATGCTTTGCCTGAGCATAACCCAGCTGCGTGGGCCAGGCAGGCGCTGATGTACTTCTGCCCATTAAATACTTACACCTTTAGCATCAGTCCTGAAGACAACATGAATCTGAACAGAAACAATTTCAGAAAATACCACTGGATGGATGTAAATTAAGTCAATAAACAAATGTGCACATGGCTGCTCAAGGCCCCAGGCAGGATCCTTACCCTCCCTGCAGCATTGCTCTCAGCTGTGTTAAATGCTGAAAAATTAGGACACAAACCCACTGGCTGTGGAGAGAGGAGAGCAGAGGAGCTGACCAGGCCTGCTCCTCACCTGCATCCAACAAGCAGCAGCTCCAGCACACCCAGAGCAGATGTGTGCAAAGGAGAGGGAGTCAGAGGGCAACAGCCCAGGGCTGCATTGAGTGATTCCCAGAGGACAGCCGGCAGCAGAGGGTGAGTGAGTCCAAACGCAGCCCCCAGCTGCACATGTGCACGGAGCCACAGCGGCGGTTTTTGCAGAGAAGCAGCCGTCCCAGTGCTAGGAACACGTTCACACTGAGGAGGGCCCCGCAGCAGAGGTGCAGCTGCTGACGAGGTTTGTTATCTATCTTACCGAGCTCCTCAAGATAACTAGCTCTTGACATTAGTGCTAAGGCATTTAACTACCAAGGGGCAAGAGAAAAGACAAAATAAAACAGATAAAAAATATCACAAACCCATGTGAACTCACTCAACAAAGGCACTGTCAAGGACAGCATCAGCTTTGGAGAAGACCGCTGTGGGTGTGCTGCTAACTCTGAAGGCAGCACCTGGAGCCAGGCAGGCGCTGAGGGATCTGCAGAGAGTACACAGTCACGCTGAGCAAGCGCACCTCGCCAACGCCACCGAGCCGAAGAAACTAGGAGTATTTCTTGTGGCTTTCTATTTTAAACACTGCTATGATTCATGTTACCTCAGCTCCCGATGTTGTGCAGTCTTTATAGTCCCTGTTTTTACAACACGCTCATGTTCAGCTGAAGACCCCGATGCCTCAGCACTGCAGTGCAGAGCTGCCCCACAGCAGGTGGGAGCCCCCACAAGGGGGGACAGTAAGGACACAGGATCAAGGGTAGGAACCACAGGTAGGAAACTAGGTACTACCTAGATTCCTAATCAGGGAGGCCTTGTGGCAGCTGCGGCTCCTCACAGGGAGCGGAGGGGCAGCGCTGAGCTCTGCTCTCTGGGACAGCGACAGGGCCCGAGGGAACGGCATGGAGCTGTCAGGGGAGGGGCAGCTGGGGCTTAGGGAAAGGGTCTGCACCAGAGGGCGGTGGGCATGGAACAGGCTGCCCAGGGCAGTGGGCACAGCCCTGAGTGCCGGAGTTCAAGGAACATTTGGACACTGCTCTCACACATAGGGTCTGAATTTTGAGAGGCGCTGTGTCGAGCCAGGAGTTGGACTCCATGATCCTTGTGGGTCCCTTACAACTCAGGATATTGTGTGATTCTAGGACACAGTCAAAGAGGGAAGAATGAAGAAATATATGTACTGTTTGGGATTAAAAGTAAACATTTTTTTCTATTACCAGTATAGTCAACAGTTCTCATATTCTGCAAGATACTTAAAATAATCACTTTTCATACTTGCTAATAAAAAATTAAAGTAGGTATTACTGTCCATTTTTTCCCTCTAAATCTCAAGCGATAAAAGCAGTGACAACAGTATCCTGCATTAAATATTTTATCTGTTTTGACTCATTTATTTCTTGCTATAATGCTTTAAAAAAAGCTAATCGCTTTGCCACAAAGTTTGAATCACTAGCAAAACTTAATGGTTTGCAAAAAGGCAGAAAAACATCGAGTTGTGTCTTTATATTCTATTCAAAGAATGAGAGAAAGAGGAAGCAAGAACACAAACATTTTCCTATTAGGAAACATTAATTTGTACATTTCTTTCCTCATCTGACAAGAAATGGTTTTCATTTACAAGTTTAAAATAAACAATCTGGACTATTAAGTTTTCCTAGCAAAAAAACAGCAGCAAGGGGATTGCTGGATACAAACAATTAAAGGGAACATGCTATCACAGCCAGAACTCAAAATACTTGGAACATTCCAAATCTTTAGATGAATACTGAAATCCTACTATATTTTCTATTGTTTACTGCTACGACATTTTTGTGCAGTTATTAGTTCTCCATGTCAAAGCATGAAAACATGAGCAAAAACTTACTAATGGGAGTGAAAGCATTTTTTTGGTTTTAAGAATGTTTTAAAAGGCTACAAAATTTGTCTTAACTGCTAAACTCAGATTACTTGTAATGCCCAGACAACTAATTTAATGTTATGTGCTACAATCTGTAAGACAGAAAAAAACCTAAGATGTTTTAGCCAGATTTAAGCAGATTTACAGAAACATAAATAGCATTCTAGGCTTTTATAAATCACCCAACTCAGGTGGACGATGACATCCTGAAAAAGTTACTGTGACCAACTGGGGCCCACTGGGGCTGACACTGCCATGAAAGGGATGATTACAACTGCTCAAGGTTTCTACAGTGCCACAGCTTGTTGGAGAATGCAGTAAGGACATGGGTCAGACCAATCGCATACGGTTCAGTTTGTCATTCAGTGGCCAAGTTGAAGCAAAAGCATGTTTTTATAGCACCAGCACTTGAATAGCAGTCAATGTCCGTTCTATGCCAGGAGGATTAAAGAGTTGTTGCAGCTGACCTGCCAAAGCTGCAGGGTTGTGAGATGCTGAATATGACTCCAAAGGAAGTCCCACCATCCACTCCCCACTCTTGTACTGGGATGAACAGAAAAGCCTACAAGGCATGGAAGCAGGGAGGTGTTTCACCACATCTTTATTCGCAGTTAAGAGCCCTCAACATGCTGTAGCTGCTGACAAGATCAGGAATAAGATCTGCTGAAGAACAGGGAGAAAAAAAAAAGAGAGGTTGCAGCTAAAAAAAACAGCTGTAAAATTTAATGAACAAAACCAGAATTGAGATCTGCTGTAGTAGATTCACCCCTTCTGGCATAGGTCTTAAGACACAACAGTCCATCACAAAAATCTGCAGTTGATGTTTGAGAAGTGCAACTCCATCTTGGTGGGGAGGGTTTTGTTCCGTTTTTTCAATAGACCTGTACAGAAGTCCCCTTCTCTGTAAACTCTTACTTGGTGCAGCTGGAGAGATGAGGAAAGGATGCAGCTGCAGAAGGTACCAGGGCTCTGCAACAGAAAGATGGCACAACTGAACCTGCACCCAGGTCTTAGCAGAATGGAATCACGGAATCATCTAGGTTGGAAAAAACTTCAGGATCACTGAAATCCAACCTGACCTACCAAGACCCACCACTAAACCATGTCCACATCCACACCTCTTAAATACCTCCACAGATGGGGACTCCACCACGTCCTTGGGCAGCTGGTTCCAATGCCTAACCACCCCTTCTATGAAGAAATTCTTCTTGGTATCCAACCTAAACCTGCCCTGGTGCAACTTGTGACTGTTTCTTCATGTCCCATCACCGGTCACCTGAGAAGAGAGACTAATACCATCTCAGTGCAGCCTCCTTTCAGGCAGTTGTAGATAGCAGAGGTCTCCCCTAAGCCTCCTTTTCTCCAGACTCTCAACGCCAATTTCCTCAGCTGTTCCTCTCTACCCCAATTTCCATCTTGTTATTGAAGGAAATCGGGTCAGTCAGGCAGGACCCGCCCTTCAAAAACCCATGCTGACCACTTCTGATCACTTGATTGTTCCCCACATGCCATGCAATGGCATTCAAGATGATGTGCTCCATGAACTTCCCTGGTACGGAGTTCAGACTGGCAGGCCTGTAATTCCCTGGATCCTCCTTCCTGCCATTCTAGTAGACAGGAGTCACATTTGCCAGCCTCTTGTCAACTGAGACCTCCGCTAGCCAAGACTGCTGGTAAGCTACTAAAAAGTGGCTTGGGAGCATTTTCCCCAGCTTCTTCAGGGCCCTTGGGTGAATCACATCTGGCACCACAGATTTACAATCAAAAGATGTAGAAGATTACTCAGAGTTTCCCAGGATTTATGGATTACAGGGGCATCATCTTGCTCCCCATCACCATCTTCCAACTCGGGAGGCTGGGTACCCTGACAACAATTGACCTTACTAATACAGACTGAGGCAAAAAAGGCATTAACTACCACAGCCTTATCTTCATCTTACATCAAAACATTTTCCCTCACGCTCAGTAAGGGAAAACACCCTGCAGTTGTGCTGCAGGAGCAGCATAGGTCCAGGCTGGTCCTTTGGCTGTACTCTGCAAGGAAAGCAGAAGGCACCCGCCTGCACAAGCACCAAGTCAGTACATACACAGCTGGGCCACGGCACCTGAAGGATACCAGTAATAGGTCTTAGGCAGATGAAAATAAGCATACTAATTGTACATCTCTAAAAAAGAAGTCCTTGTATGTTCCCAAATCAGCTGTAGCATCAAGTATTTTATGAGAATACCCCACAGAGCTGCACAATGAGACAACCTTCCAGCAAGGCCTCATAACAGAGGTGAAGAGCACCGATACAAGCCTGTCTTGTTTCATCTACTGCACCCACTGAGCTACACGGAAAAAACCTTTATTGATGAGCAACACTAACAGATCATCCATTTTTGCTAAGAGCAGAGAGTGTTTTTTCTCTCTCTCTGGCACCACTAAAAAAATGTATTTGCAGAACTTGAAGCTCCAGATCCAGCTGTACAGCAGGCGTGCCATGGCTTGAGGATAAGAGATGAAACAGAGTGAGACTAACTAGCTGAGAAAAGAGGCTGCAGAACAGGTAAAATCTGCCACAAGTGGTAAAGAAAAGCAGACTACTCACTGCTCCTCATGGCCCAGAAGACCAGTGACACACAAAGTTATGGGGCAAAATTTAAGCCATTAAAAGCAAACAAACAAACAATCCAAAATGTCTTTACACAAAATTGCTCAGAGAATCTCAGTCCTATGGGATGTTGTAGGGGTTGAAAAGCAAATAGACTGAAGAAAATTTGGCAAACAGAAGATGAAGGCAATTAAACACAATGTATGACATCAATCTGCCATTCACACAATCCCAAAGTTAAAAATCTACAAGCAACAGAGCATACATTACTGCTACAATGGTTTCTTTTCCTAGGTGTCCACTGCTGACCATTATCAGGTATAGTGATCTAATTAACTAATGGAGTTCACATGAAACCAGAGTTACACTGAAAAGTTCACATCCATGCAATGGATTTTCTTTTATAAACGCATCAGTTCCCAACCTGATCTCTGTGAACTATGCACCAGATATGTGACCTATACCATGTGTAGATATACAAACTATATAAACTATTCCAAATCGCATAAAGGAAACCTGTCTCTGCCTTACGTTACTGTCATTGGAGGTGCAGGTGCTCGCTTTTGTAATCACCATTAAGAACTGTAACATTCACCAGTAAAACCTCCATGACTTCTGCATAGCTATTAAAGAACTATTTAAAGAAAACAGTTCCTTTGGAATCTGTTACTCTGGCATTTCTTGTCATTTTTAGTATCCGCCACAATGTAGCACAGAGGAACCTATTTATATCTATTCCTAACTCCTACAGCCATGTCAGTATCTCACAGGAACATCTACCAAACACACATAGTTGCAAAAAAAAGTCTTTACTCCCTTTTCCAGGTGTTGCAGTAGAGTTTTAACAAACAGAAGAGAAAACCAAAGAGAATATGCTGTAAGGAGTTAAAAATGGCTCAATCAATTTTAAGCTGAAGGAGATTAACATGAAAACAAACAAATCAAAAACAGGCTGAGAAAATTTCTCAAGACTTTTCAAAGTTTCCAAGTTCAGAAGATACAACAGGATGATAGTACTTCTGCAGAGCAGGAATTACTTGAATTATAGCATTCCTGAAGCAGATCAGGAAGGCATTCCTGTAAGTGACATGTTCGTTAGCAGATACACAATACAGAAAAACACATACAAGTTTATTAAATTCTTTTTTTTTTCAGCCAAACATTTTACTGTGCTGAGATGTGATCCCTTCTCTAACAATCCCACATCTGAAGTTTAAGAAAGCCACTGCACTTCCATTTCCTTCAATTTTTCCAAATCTGGATGACTAGCACGGTGTTCTCCCATGAATTGTTACAGGGTACACATCTGAAGGTGTTCTGTTTCTCTCCTCACTCAGAGAGGAGAAACAAAGCCCACAGCCAGAATTTATGTTATTGTATATTTGAATTCTCTAAGTTAACCTCTTAAACACCTACTTAAAGTAGTTAGAAAAAAGAAATGAAGTTTAAACATTCGTTTGCAAAGCCCAAGGATAATCAAGATCCATCTTATCTGACCCACTGATTTCACCAGTTAAATCTGTTCAACATCATGTTTTCCAGCTGCAAGGGCAAGACACATTACACTTTAGCTCTGCTCACAGTACAGAATCAGGTAGGAGGAAAGGAAAAGGCTGTTTTTGTGTGTGAAAGAACTGCTAGGTCCTAACTCCTTGAAAACAAAGGGAATGGTATGGGAATAGTCAAGGCCAAAACTCCATTTACAGAAAATCAGTGGGTTATGAACAACAGCAGCTGCACTCAGACCTTCAGAGCCCACCTGTAGTCTGTAGATTTGATCTCTAAATTCTGAGAATCTGACACTGAAAACCAGAAAAAGTACTTTTTTTGTTCTTCCATTTTTTAAAAAAAAGTCAAAGCAGAAACAAGCTTTGAACTGAAAGTCTTAAAACTGAGATCACTACATCCTCTCTCTTTGCCCCTCCTTATAATCTTTGGTAGCCAGCCAAGTGGCTCAGCTTAGCTCCACTTTCCACATCAGTCCAAAAGTAGAATAAGTACTAAAACTTGCATCAGGAGAGGGACTTATAATCACATTAGAGACATGCAACGGAGACCAGCTACCTCGGTTCAGTGGACAGCTTGAACAAGGCTTCATAATGAGGTACAGGTGTTGGCACTAATTAGGAATACCCAGCCCGCTGCTAACATCAGCCCTCAAAGCAGTGACTGCACTTTAATCCTTTCAACCACACAAAAGGAAATCAGAGAGTGGCAGACAAAAAAAAACAAAACAAAATAATCTCTGTAAATGCCCATGCAGAGGATATAAATTTTTTCCTTATGTACGTGTGAGCGGAAGACGAGTAGAAGCGTCACAAAAGTGTAGAAAGCTTACTATGGAGTATCCAAACTTGTAAAAAAGAACCTAAACCTCTGCACAGCTAGACTTCTCAATTTTAGGAAGGGTATCACAGCATACAGAGTATTCACCACAAGTATCAGAATTTACATGCAGAAAAAAAAGCAGCAGAAATCAGCACACATAAATAACAGAATGATAAGAAACTATTCACTTCATGCCTACTAACTCCCAATTCTTACAGGGTACACAACTACAGATTTTAACTGAAATTATTACAAGGACTTCTGCAGGCTGGAATCTCATTGTTAACAGCTTCTTTTGTGACTTCCTCTCCTCTGAAAGACTTTATATTCCTTTAAAATCCACAAGGTTTTCATTTAAAAAGTGGTATCTGAATGCTGAAGGTATACAGGTTCCATTTACACACTGTAAACACCAACACGTGCATTTTTTAAAAGCAAATATGAATTCCTCCTTCACTTACATGCCAGGTCATGAGGTAGATGTTTTCGCTTCATCTGATGACATCGCAAGCTCCTAAAAAAATGAAAGGAGTGCTATTTAGGGAGGAGTGACATCAGGCATTTCACGTTTGAGCTACAATTTCATTTGTGGCAAGTAAGTGAAGGGTATGTCATATTTTTATTGCAATTTCCCAAAGAAAATTCTACTTCTAAAACATCAGTTAAAGCCTTAAATTCCCTAATTTTCACTTCGTTTATGGAATAATAAAATCCACCAACTGCACATACAACGCATACTACAATATGAAAACACAAACTACCACAACAGTAAGTAAATTCTTAAGAATAATCTTAAAGCCAACTTTGCCATTTGTATGAATAAGAACCATCTTTACCAATACCAACAAAATGAAACTTAGACTAGAATATTCTGTTTCAGGAATATGAAACAAAACGTTTAGGTAACTGCCAGCTGATTGAGCTGGTCTAAAGGGCTGATTTCCTCTGACATGCACATGCTTGCTTTATTCCAGAGGGTCTTGGATGAAGCAACCACACTTCTAAATTCACACAAAGGCAAATTAAAAAATAGCTCTAGAGAGAAAGGGCTGCGTAGCTCCCGCCTGAATTCCTCCCCACATTCCTCAGGCTCCTCTGTGATGATCCTGGACAGCTCAGCTTCCCTGGCAGGGGCTCTGCTTACTTGCTCTTTTTAATTGAGTAACTCGCTTCGAGCAATATGAAACATGGGAAGAGGAGGACATTTTCCCCTCCACCAGCTGCCCGCACTCCCCTCCTGAGGGGTTATGCACATGTACATTTGAGTCCTATTGTAAGGGATGTGACAAAAGCATTACAATTGTTACACCCAGTAGATTTGTGACAATGCTCCTGGGGGTGTCAGCCGCTAAGAGCTGGGAAACGCAGTATTAGAGAGCAGAAACTAAGTAAAAGACGAAGAACCGATAACTAGGCACGCATACTGCCAGAAGAAAAAGAACAAGGGTGGGGGGAATGGCACTCTCTCACTGAAATAAGCCAGCTCCCGGGCCACGTGTGAGCACCACGATGCCGCTTCACCACCCTCCTGCAGCAGAGGGCTGGGTCCCACAGCCCAGCAGCCAAAGGAGCAGCAGGCAGCCCATTACTGAGAGCGGGCATTGCTCAACTGTGTCTGTGCCATCAAAGGAGAGCAGCTCCTCATAAGCTGGGGAGGGGGTGGAAAGAAAATAAAAAAAGAAAGGCCCACACAATTTATTATAGCTCCTCTATTGTGACCTGACAATATTTTAAAGTTTTAACTACCATTTTCTTTGATTAAAGGTTTTTGGGCTTTGTGTTTGCATGTTGCTGGGTTTTTTTTTTAAATCATTTCAGGGCCCCTTCCTCACCTCCTTGCCAGTCCCTGGCTATGTATCCATGACCTGCAGATGAAGCAGCAGCCGAGGCAAGGTGCCCGGACAGTGCCTCACAGCACACAGGCTGGCCTGCACCTCGGGCAGGCCGCAGGCCATTGCTGAGGGACCGGCATTGCTGGATGTGAGCCAGGAGCCCAGCCTGCAGCAATCTGGCCTGCAGCCCACAAATGGGGCCGAGCAAGCAGGGGAACACAGGGACCCACCTCAGAACCCGCCAGGGCTCCGCAGCAAAGCCCCAAGGCAGCGCTGGCTTGCCCTCCGGCTGAGGGGACTGCACACACTGGGGAGGGGCTGGGGGAGAGATGAAGCTGAACGGAGTGTCCAGGTTGATTTTACAAACCTGACCGAGCAAGTTTTTTCTTACAAAACATTTCATTACAGGGTTTCCTTCCTTAATGCCCCCCACTGAATGCCTTTAACGTAAATTTTCCATAGAAACAAAAGCAAAGCCCTGGTCACGGCAGCTCAAATGGAATCATTAAAATGCAGCGGAGCTTACAACTTTTAAGTGCGAACAAAACCACAGCCTCCGCCTCCCAGCTGAACCACAAAACTAATATATTTTTCAATCATTCATTAAAAACACATTTGTTTGCTCAGCTAAAGGCCAAGATGAACTCCACAATACCAAAAGGTTCAACTAAAATTCTTCCTCTTGTTCTTTAACCATTCCGCTATACAGCTAGAACCTGCAGTACCAGTTTTATTATTTCACAGTATATACAAAATAGTAAGGAAGATACAGCTAGCTTGTTTGTTTGCTTTGAGTTGTTGGGTTATTTTTCTGTTTTGTGTGTGTGTGTGTTGTTCTTTTTTTTAAAGTCAGTCCTAATACACTGCCTCAGAAACACGAAGCTGATCCATACCAAATTAAGGAGTAGGGGCTCTTTGCTAGAACCCCAGCAGAGCCCGGTGCCAGCCCCCAGAGGCAAACAGAGGCCAGGGGTTACAAACAGGGAGAAGCAAGCACTGTACCTGCAGGGCATGGTGAACAGAAAGCAACACGGCAGTGGCGGAAACTGCAACGCAGTGCAGCAGAAAAGAAAAAATTAAAAACGTTTTATAGAAACTTAAGACAGCTTACATACAGAAAACAAAACTTGGAAATGCAAAGAAGCTTTCCATAAATACTGCCTATGAAAATACGCATCACCAGGGGAAAAAGCATCAGAAAGACATATTTCTTGAAATCCAACTTTTAACATCAGAAAGCCAATTGGAATTGCAGTTATCGATACCTGCCAATGCTCATCAACAGCCAAGCCCCCAAACCAAGAACTGCCACTGAGTGAAGGCAGTGCTTTGTGCTTCCTTCCTTAGCCATACCACACACTGATGGCCACCCTCAAAAAAGAGACAGTCACAGAGAAAAGATCCACAAGGGGCTGGAGAAGAGCAGTGAGACAGGATCAAGAGCTTATGACATTGCCCAAAATGCATGACCCAGCTGTGCTTCATGGGGACTCTGCCAACTCCACAGGCAAGCCACCTCTGCTCCATGCCACCCTTAACAGCAGAAGCTTCCTGGACAAGAGCCAGCATCCCTCCTCATGTGGCTCAAGCCCTTCACCGGTTCTCTACTGGCATCAGACACTCAAAGAGCTCTTCCTTCTTGATGCAGTCAGCATCGTGGACACTACTTCGTCATCTCATTTTTACGCCACTGCCTTTCCCACGCCAAATACAACCTGGTCCAGTCACCTCTGCTCACAGACCCCATTTCTTACATTTCTGATCCTGCTAGTTGCTCTCCACTACCCTGCTTAGGTCTTGTCCACAAAAAAAAA
Organism: Numida meleagris; assembly: GCF_002078875.1. Taxonomy (NCBI): domain Eukaryota; kingdom Metazoa; phylum Chordata; class Aves; order Galliformes; family Numididae; genus Numida; species Numida meleagris. The sequence goes on from NC_034409.1 coordinate 127,981,996, forward strand.
AAAAACAATAGGAGATTGTGATGCCCAAATCCGGGCAAAGTATTTCGGCTGTACACTTCCCTACATAGAAAATTGTTCTTTCCCATTATGCAACTTCCAGGCAGTAGCTCCATGTACAAACCCAAGTGTGTTTGCTTTTTGCAACAACGTGCTCCTGCTGCCAAAAAGTCAGGGAGGCTTCACCAGCCATCCCCCCCATAGCCTCTACTGCACTCCATCCAGCTTCTTCCTTCAGTCTGCTTCTTCAGTTTATTGGTATTGCTGTAAACACAAGGCATCTTCCAAGCAGACATGGAGCTCCACCCAGCTTTAGCTGGATATTTAATGAGCATAGTCCTTATTCCTTCACCCACACCACTGATCAGTTATTAGTTAATACTGGACCTTGGAGGGACCAAGGTTAAACTTCACTAACTCCATGTGTCTTGTTTTAAAATTAATTAGTAACCATCCTCTCCATTTTCCAAGCAACCGCAGACATTCCTGTGAGCACTTCATCTAATCCACCTCTCCCCAGCTGCTTCTGATAGCGTGCCTTGCCTGATAACTTGTATCACCTAACACACAATTCCCACCTCACAACTGACTTGCAAGACTGCATATTAGAAAGTTGGTCTTTGTGACGCTTCATGTCTCATTCACAATAAATAATCCCACGGATGAAACAACTGCTTAGCTGGGAAAGGTATTAGAAAATCATTTCCAATTTTTTCACAGACTGTTTCAGATATCTAACACATGTAGTCAGCTCCCCACGGACTACCAGTAACATTACACAGATGCCTTCCAAAAGGCAGATCAAGCTTTCAATGCTACCAAAGCAGCACAGGCAATAAAGCCAGTAGATTTCAAGGTTACAGATATATAATAACACGAAGCAGGAAGGTAATAGCACTCTGTCCCTTCTAACTACAAGGGAAGAATCATTAACAAGTATCCAGGCATACAATGGATACTGCTTTGGTGTAACTGAGGAGATGTTTCCAGGCTGTAGTCATCCTAAGGGGACTCAAAGCAGACGAAGTCATCAAGCCTCGAGAAAAGCATTCTGAAATCCTTAGTAAGCATTCATAATAAACAGGACTGATTTTTTTATTGTTTTAAACTGTGATCTGTTGCTTTTCCTTTCTGAGCCTCAAACAGGGCTATCTACACTCAATATTCAGAAGCTTCTCAATTTTACTCCTTTTCCAAACTGGCCATGAAGATCCTGGGACAAATCCATGAAGTCACTGTAGAAACCTAAAACAGTCCATTTCGCCTTAGGGAAAAGTCAGAGATACAAAAGACATCTAATATAGCCTGCTACTCTCTGTCACCTTCACTTCCTCACATCCTCACAGAAACACTTTGTTGTACCTTCACCCAGCCTTGAGCCTACTGTTAATAATAACCAGCAACTTTGTAATTCTCAGCAACCAATTAGAATTTGTTGAGAAAATCATTTCCCATAGCGGCTTACCCCATTTCAGATGAACAATACAACAGGATGTCCAGAATGACAGGTTTCAAAAGACAACTAACCAGGACCATCAACCCCCCCCCTTTTTTTTTTTTAATGAATTGCTCTGAAGTCCTTGGCCCCCAGGCATTTGGATGGCGACCCAATGGAGCAGTTACTTGGCCCGTGTATATAGCCAGCCATTCTGCAAAATGCTTACATCTTACTTGAAATTACTTGTTTCACAATGTAACTAGCATATACACAGACAAAAAAAAAAAAAAAGAAAAAAAAAAGATTCTGGGGCTGAAGCAGCTGCCCTACAGGAAAAGGCTACCAAGATCAAAATACACACAGGAGTCAACATAAATGCCCACCTTAAGGTGCACACAAAGTCATTTACATTCTTGATACACTGGCAGGACATTATCACTGGCAGAACAAAGGAACGGATCTGTGAGAGATCAGAGGTAATGGGATAAAATCCAAAGAAAAAAAATTATTTCAGCTTACAATTAAGGAAACTTTCTGACAGTAAGAGCTATTGGTTTGCATCCCCAAGGGAAGAATGGAGGCTGCAGCTCTTGACGTTGAAACAAAGACTGGATGTTGGACAAGAGCGCTGGTGCCTACGCTGCCAAAGAACATCCCCAGCTCCGCAATTCTTAAGCCAGCCCGAGGGCAAGGCAGCAACAAAGGGCACCCAAGCACAAGGAGAGTCTTGCTCGGCCTGCTGGCACTAAGAATGGCACACACATGTTGCTGCGGACCCACAGCAAGCTCTGTGCATCAGGTCCTCCAAAGCACATATGCACACCAGTACCTGCTGGTGAAAGCAAAATAGTCTCAAGTGGCTTACTGCAGCCCTACCTCTCCTCCCTCCATCACACAGAGGGCTCTGTGTACTCTGAGGGATGCTGCAGCACACAGCTGCATTCAAGGACAGTCACCACACAGCAGCACAGCTACATGCTCTTCTTTTTCAAGATGAAACGCTAAGGAGATACACCACTTCAGCCTGGTACAGGATGCTCTTCTCCCTCAGAAAAGTTTGTTCTCCCAGCAGCAGGTCACACAGCAATACAGAATTATGCAGAAAGAATACATATGCACACGGTCGAAGCCTGCCAATTAGGATCAAAGTATTGGGAACTGGCAGGACACTTCCTGAACCCAGGATGCCTGGAAGGGGGTAGAGAAAGACACGACAAATGTGGTTTGGTGCTACCAAAAGCTACAGAATGATGCTGTCAGCCAAGAAATAAAAATAAAAAATAAAAAATAAAAGGAAAAACAAGCAATTCAGGAAGATCTGGAGCCATGATTCTAATTTCAGATTCTAAAGGAACGAAAATATTACATCTTCCCATCAGCCAGAACCACTTATAAGCTGGGGTTTAACTGCCAACCCACCTCATTCAACTTGTTCATCCTCTTCTAAATACATGGGCTTTTTTGTGCATTTCCTAAAGCAGGGTGATGGCAGCACCATTCCATCTTAAGTTCTGAAGGGAAACTCAAGCAACCGTTGCAGAAGCAATCATCCAGACGATCAAAAAGCATCCTTTCCCATAGCTAATTTCCATTATTTGTGCACAGTTAAGGACATCTTTAGTGGAGATCTTAAAATAAAAAAATGAAACAGTTCACCAAGCGCCAGAAGTTCTAAAACATGGTAACAACGTCATGCTTTTGACGGCAGAGCCACATTGTTTCATACATTCCACAGAAGGTCTCATGACCCCGCAACAGATACAAGAGGTACAAATGCTAAAAGCACTATCACTGCTGCTTCTTGGATCCTCCAGACACGGGTGATATAAGCGACAAAGGGGCAGACCTAGACTTAGGATTGCATTAAGACCAAACTAGACTTCAGTGCTTTCAAGGTCGAACCCTGGCTCCAGACCAACACCTCTCATCAGACTCGTGACACTGGTATCTGTGAGACCTCATAGGAAAGCTCGCTGTTCCTTCTCTCTAGCCATCTCACCAGCTCTTAGACCACCACCTCCCCCTGCAACGAAACCCCACCGATAAATCCAGCGCCCATGCCTTGCACCGGGATCGTGCTGACAAGGGCTGGAGCACAATCATGGGACAATTACCGAAGCAGCAGACCAGAAAGCAAGCCAAATGAGCCTTAATCAACCTCATCCTTTGTGGCTACAAATTCCACAGCAGCGACCAAAAATGAGTTCCTCCCTGAAGATGATCTTAAATCATCAGAAAGGGTTGGGGGGTTGTTTATTTTTTAATTGCTATGAAAGAGAAACCTGCGTCAACTCACAAATCTTGTTCCAAAGCCATTCCCGCTCAGTCAGACAAAACAAATGAGAAGTTCTGAGAAAAAAGCAGAGAAAATGTGGCCTCGGTGGAGGCAGCAGGCATTAATGTCAGTGCCAAAACGAAGCCAGCAATCAGCAAGACATTTATCTGATGAATTTGTTAGCAGAACTCCTCAGAGAACACTGAATTTATTTCTGCTCAAAATCTCCAGGTATACTGGGGGGGGGTTCAAGATCAAGTGTAACGCAGACTGTTCCTTTAGACCACCTGCTGCCAAGAGAGCTGGCAGACAAAAGGGAAAACGTGACCTTTAACAAAATCATCTAAAACAAGGACCTTTATAATGCATTTTTTTGTTGTTTTTAGCAAGATCTCTGTTTTGTCACCTGTGAGGAGGCAAGGCTTTTGATGCTGATGGTGAGGGGCTCTGATAGAACCACAGCACTCAGTGCTTCTGGGCCATAGGAACCCACAAATCAAGAAGGCCCTGCACCACTGACCCAAAGGCAGAAAGAGAATGCAACTTCCAGTAAGAGGATTGAGCACTGAGTTTTCACTCCTGCTTACCTGAAGCACAAAAATCAGTTTTTAGTGCTATAATCCTGTCAAGTCCTGCACAGCTCCAGAGAGAAAGTAAATGCAGGAGCTGAACTCTTCTCCTCTGAGAATTACCGTCACACAACTATAGTCCAGCCAACTAAATCTCCAGATGCCCATAAGACTACGAAGATGTGCTGCAGAGCACCTTGATGTGGCATAAAACCTCTAAAAGATCCAGAGATGCCAGGTCAGGGAGCAAAGCAGGCTCAACTTCCCCTGCAAGGGCTGCCACTAACACTATTTCTTCAAAATCAAACGTACACAACCAGTTTGATCATCATAAAGCATTACACCAGTGCCTCAAATTGTTAGAAAAGCTGGTTACTCTCCTAGAATGAGCTTAATATAAGCTCCCTAAAATGATTTCAAGGAGGAAACTGAATAGCATTTTGACCAAAGAAAAACCCCCAAACACAGAAAATTGTTAGAAAAGGCTTTGAGAACAAGTGCACCCGAAGTCACTTTTGGAAGCATTTTGGAAGTTACTCAACTAAGTCAATGCTTTGCCATTATCTTGTTTTTCCAGCAGTTCTTGCTATATAAGTTTTTTCCCCCCCCTTTGAAGCATACTTAATATCTGTACAAAGTAAATGGTGCCGATGTACATTTTAAATCAAACACATAGATTCAACTTGCTTAACCAAGCAAAGCGTAAATATGAACAGGCATAAAACCACAGAAGTTTGTGTGAAATACATGAAAAAAATACTAATTAATGCAAGCGTTCAATGAAAAATAAAAAAACCAACACAAAAAGCCCAACAAATAGAACAGAAAATCACATATGATACTAAAACTTGATTTTTCAGTGGGTGATACTTTTATATAACCATATGTAAACTCTCACAAATGTGCCAGCTACACAAAATATTACCTCACGTAAAAACTCTGATGATGGGAAACACCATCTTCTACAAGACCTATCAAATCCACACAGATCTTTTAAAAAAAAAACAAAAACAAAAAACAAAAAACAAAGGTTTGCCAAAAATATTTTCAGCCTGACTACAAATGATCTGCAAGTCCATTCTGTCTGGAATTTGGTACAGGAGAGAAATTTAATGTGACCTACTGTTTTATAGGGTCCCAAGAACATTGCGAGGCACTCACGAGAAATGCCTGTGTTCTACAACAAGAAAGAAGTTAGAGAAGTCAAGGAAAACACAAGAGGGGGCAGCCAACAAGGGAGTACAAAGGCATCAAAGACATGGCTAGAAGAGATAAGCAGGAACTATAAATCACATCTGAGCTGCTATGTGCATCTGAGGCCTCCCGCCCCCCCCCCCCTTTTAATTTACTTTAGAGCTTTTTTCAGCACTTAACCCATTCATGCCTCAAGCGGACTATGTGAAATACTGAAGTTAAGCACGCAGAAAGTGGACACACAGAACAAATTCGCGTCAATAATCCTAAAAACAGAATGAAACAGCACCTGTAAGAGCCATTAGATAATGGCCTGAGCTCACACACTCTCCTGCTTGCATAGAAAGGCTTCTGAAAACCTAGAACAAGCAAAGAGAAGACACCAGACAAAGGATCCACGACAGCACTTAAGCCAAATTAATCCCTGTAATGGGAGTCACAGACTCTTGACTGATAACCAGGCGACTGTCAGGAGCTTTCTGATAACTTACATCCCGCGTTCTGAAGTCTTCTGACATTTGCAGAGAATGAAAAATGAAAACTCAACGTTGTATCTTGCAAATAATCATATATAAGACAGTTTTAAGCAAAAGAAGACAGAGAATACACTAAGGACTGGTACATAAACTAATTTTCAACATATTTTTTTTTTGTTGAGCTCAGCCAAAGGCTTCAGATTTGACAACAGCTATTCCAGTTATTTCACCTCTGTATAGCTGTCTGATCAGCGCAAGCCAGGTTGCCATCAAGACTGCAACAGCGTACATGGATGCAGCTTGCCAGCTACTGCCTACATCTCTTTCAGCTCCTACTGCAAGTACACTATGTGTACTCTAGCTGTATTAAAAAAAACGTATTTTCATCAAAAATATGCTTACTACCAACTTAAGCAGGTGAAAAATGCCTGAATAAAGAAAGGTTTTCAAAATTTTCATTAAATGTCATTGGAGAATGATAGGATAAGATGTTAAACAAATAAATAAATGGGATACCAGTTGGAAAAGAACACATAAACCCAGCTTGCATTATTTTTATTTATTTGTATCAGAAATTTGGAATTTGGAATTAAAACCTGCAGGTTTTCGCCTCATTTTTCTTTCTTTGCCCAAGAACAATGAAGCAGCACTAACCAAATAAAGCACAGAAAATTCATTTCTGCAACAGGGACAAAGCTTTCTCCAAAAATAATTTCCATCGAAGAATCAATACCATTAAGAAGGAGTGAATTTTCCTTCCTATCTATGCCAATGGCCATTACAAGATTGTTGCTCATAAATAAGCACCTTGTATTAACATCAGCCCTTCAGTTCCTCCCTCGCTCTCAGCACGTTCTGTTACAGAACTGCAAGTCCAAATTCGCCTGGCAAAATGCTTCACTTACTTCTTAAGATTGCTCATTTCATGCTACGCTGGAAATGATTATGTTGTTAACATAAGGAAGACTGCAACTTCATTATCGGGTTTAAGTATCTGCCTTTCAGTTGCTTAAATGACAGTCAATTTGATTCTTTCAAAGGAACACAAGTGCTCCTGAATTAAGTCAATGTGGAAGAGTTGCTGGAACTCCCTCGGACAAGGTTAGGGCTATTGCAGCACAGCAGTGCTGATGACCAGCCATCCTTCCCCTGTCAGATCACCAGCTGACATCCTTGGAAAAAAAAGCAAACTATTTTCTGCGCTAGAAACAAGCATTTCTTCTCCTTCCTATCAAACAACACTTAACAAGGTTTACCTTTCACTGCGAATCATCACCTGTTACCACTACTTCATTTCAGTCCATTACCTGCAGCAAAAAAGAGCCTATTCGCATCAAGGGAGGCACAGGAGTACAATTCTGCCACTCTCCTTCTTTTGCAGCACTCTCTCGCCTTGCTAACAGAAGTGAGGGATCACCCCATGCCCTTCTACAGTGCCCCCCCTTGTCCCACCACCACTGCACAGACCGCTTGCTCCTGCATTACCATACACACAGGGCACGTTTTAGCTGCATAAGCCTTTTTCCATTAGAGCCCAAACCTGCTTGGAATGTGGCACTACTTCAGTGATGACTCCACTATAGCCGCTCTGATACCAAAGCCTGTAAATCAACACACGAAGAGTATTAAAGAAATGCAAGCAGTTAAAAGCAGAACAATGAAGAGAATTAAAAACCACAAGTAATCCCACTAGGGACATTTCTTTCCTCCCTTGTCAGAACGCATGCTTCTCCTATACATTTTGTACACAGCAGCCCAGAACCTAGGGTCTTCAGTGCAGCAGTAGAAAGAAAATACTGTCCATTTATTCCGCTGTACACGATATACGAGATTTAAATATTTAGTGCAAATAATCATTTTCTCAGTGTTTTAACACTCTTCAAAGCAAGCATTATTTAAAAAGTGCCCAGCCTGCTCAAAACAGTCACGCTTTTAAAGCGGCAGGAAAGAAAGCTGTGTAGTTATGATTTTCAAGTGCTCACAAACACCCACATCCCTCTGTCATCCTAACAGCTGTGTCAATCTAACAGCAACGTCTTCTTGTTAACGAAAAGAAAAACCAAACAAACACAAATCTTTCTCTGTGACTGGTAGCAGATGCATCGTGCACTTCACCTAGGCGAAGCACTCTGCTCACACACCACGACACGATGAAGCATGGGCAGAAGCAGCATGGCTCGTGGGCTGGCCCCACACAGGCCTCCTCGTGCCACCCCCAGGCCGCGTACCACAAAATGGCAGCTGCCCGCGAGCCTCGTGCACGGTGCGGTGCATGCTTGGTGGCACAAGGCCAACTCACTGCGACCAGGACTCCCACCCTACGGCACGGTTACGTGCTGGGGGGTCAGCGGGCAGCACCCTGACCCTGTCACCAACCTGGGCACGCTGCTGGTGAGACGGGAGCAGCGGCCTCAGCCCCGCACCCGCCACAGCTTCCAGCAGGTGCGGCAGCTCCGCACAGCATGCTCGGGCTGTGTTTGCAGGAATAAGAAAAGGGGAAAAACAAGAAGAAAAGAGAAAGAAAAAGAAACAAGAGGCCTGGACAGTAGAATAGCTAAATAACACGCAACTCCCTCCAGATGGTGTGACAGGCCTATTTGTTTCAGCAACCAGTCAGGCATGTGTATAAACCTGTTTTTTAACATCTCCCTCCAGCTCTAATTAAAACACACCGAGGCATTAACAACATGATACGTTGCATTCAGCTTGCAGTTCAATAAGCAAGGCATTTCACTCCGCAACGTAAGGCGGCAACAAGCGTAAGGAACCAAGTGCTCCAGAGTGTTAAACACAGTTCAAGGAGCGAAGGTTCCAGTGCTCCATCCAGGCAGGAGACTGTCCCACACCACGCCAGGCCCTGCAGACCTCAGTGCTCTGCCACTCCGCCCTGACCTGTCCTCGACACAACATTTAATGCACCCAGCGGCCTGTCAAGACACAAACAGCATCTGTTGGTTTTCATGACATAAATATCCCTGATAAGAGCTATTATTAACTCACCAGTTTCCATTTTAAGTGAAGTATGTAAAAATTGCATTTATGTCTCCAATTACATGAAGCCTTGAGTGTTACAAGCGCTTCAAATCTTCGAAAAAAAGAGAGATGCCACACAGTCAAAGAGGACCTGCTTCCCCCTCCAGACATTCTATAGGTCTGGGGGAACTACAGCCGGGGGCGTTTGGTGGCCTGGGGAGTTGAGAAAGCTTAAATCCACACAACAGAGCAGCAAGCTTTGATTAGGTCTGTTTTGGTGCATGGTGAGCAAAGTAAGCCTTGCTGGATCTGGATGCAGGGCAGCCAGCCAAAGCAGCATGCCACCACTCCTCGGGGCAAAAAGGTAAGGATTTGCTTACAGAACACAGGAAAGGATGACACCCGTACTTGACATTTTATTAAGTTTCAAGTTTCATTTAATACAATATTCTTAATTAGTGAATTGGCCTGAAAAGTGGATGTAACACCACCCCACCAAACCTCTTCGGCTAACAACCCCAAGCCCGCATATCAGCATCTCAGGGTTTGAGAAAACACACCACACAAACAGATGCACGCAGCACATTTTCACCTATGCATCATAAAAGATGCAACGCCCATATGGGCACCTGCTCTTACTCCCAGTAAGTCCCAGCTCCTGCTGAGCTAACAGAAATGTACGGATGCCATACCATACTCCCAACCCTCTAGGGCATAACCTTCAAAATGGATTCTGAAGACTGAAACAGCCACCTAAACAGACCGTGGGGAGTGTCTTTGGGATATCAACTTTGACTTGAGGCAGCCTACACAGGATCCAACCATGCTTCTCACCAAGAAGCTTTACCCGTGTAGCAGCTCTCACCACAGCCTTGTGCACTCATGTTCACACCAAAGGTCAGGTCACCAGTGGACAAAACCCAAACACGAGCTCTAGCGGGCTCTTTGGGTAAATGCTGCAGAGCACTCAACACACAGCAGCTATTAGAGTGACCACATATACATGAGCCATACACATCTATGCAATAAGCGCGCATCAGTAAAGCCCGCAGCAACTTCGGGTATCCCAATGAATCCTGGGTGCAAAGTTCCCACTGAACCACAGGAGAGGAAAGCTGGGTTTATCCAGCACTACACTGAGATCTTCCAGCCCAGATTTTTAGAATCACAGTGGACTTGCGTGATTTCAGTGAGATCCCAAATAAAGATGCACCCTTGCCAAAGAACACCACTGCACATGTTCCAGTTCCTTGGCAACTCTTTGCAGGTACCTGCTACACGTACAAGAAACATGTAAAGCCAAAAACCGCTGGGCTGGCTAACCCAACCCAGGGGGAATTTTGCTGCTGGGGGGAAGGAAGCATAGCCAGTTCCGTACAAGTAAGGCAGATAGAAGAAACATCAAATGAAGGACAGGTGAAAGAGAAGCAGCTGCAATTATCGCAATACCTTTTGCTGCACACAAAGGCAGCCTTCTCGGAAAGGAGCTTTGTTCTGCTCCTCTTTGGCATTAAGAGCAGAGCATGTCATGTCTAGTCTGGAAAGAGGTCAGAAGTTCAGTTAAAGAAAAAAATAAAAAACAGCCAACACTTCAGGTCCTAAAGCACTAGCTCAGTTTTAATAGGAAAGGTGCTTTCTTAGCCAGACTAAGAAGTTGTGTGTTTACCTTTCAGTAAATGAATGCTCTTCTGCTGTCCCACCAAGGAACTCTGTGGCAAAGTCAGCCCCAGACAGCCTCCTGCAGCCTCCCTCCCCTCCCCAAGCCCACCCCTCCGCACTTAAAGCCAGGGCTGGGACACACATCACCCAGCAGGTGCACGTACTGGCGATGCTCTGCAGAGCAGCCCGTGACAAACACCAACGGGACATAACAAGCAGGCTGCAGACACAGCATTTGCGTGCGCCGAGCTGAGGCCGTTCCCTTCATCTGTTAGTTTTAGTGGAAAGGCTCTTTTATGTCAACAGAGAGGCACAACAGCTTTCAAGTTCCCGGTGTACTTTAATCAGAGGGTTCCTAATCAAGAGTGGATGCTACCTCCTGCATCCTCTTTCTTAAATATGCAAAACCACAGTTTCCAGGCACAGTGCTAATGTGGTGATATTTTAATTAAAGCGCACAGCCATTTGCAATTTATAAGCAACATCTCAACTCTTCAAAAAAAATCCCCCCCCCCAAAAAAAAAGAGTAGTTTAAAAGGAAAAAAAAAAAAAAAAAAAAAAAAAGGAAAGCATCTGTCCCTCCCATTGGGATGCAGTTCAGGACAGCCCACACCCAGCATCCCCCGGCCGCCCCGCGTTACCTGCGGGCGCACGTTGCAGAGCGAGGAGGAGGCCGGGCCGGGTTCGCTCGGAGCCGCGGGGCCCCGCCCGCCACAGCCCGATCCCTGTGCCCGCCGCTCACCTTGGAGCGTCGCGCTCGGGCCGCCCGGCGGAGGCGTTGCGCCAGTGCTTTATTGTCAAACTGAGTTCTAGCAAGTTCCGCGGCGTGCCGGCAGGAGCCACTCGGGACCGGCAGGACGCCCACCCGCCCGGCGCACCGCACCGCACCGCAGCGCACCGCGCCTCCCGCCCCGAACAAAAGGGCGCCGAGCCCGGGCGCCCCGCCACGCCCGGCCCGAGCGCAGCCGGCGGACGGAGAGGCGGAGCGGCCGCCCGGCCCGGCGCGGCCGGAGGGAAGCTGCCGCCGCAACTTTTCCCTCCGGACGCGGCCGGACCCGCAGCGCACAGCGGCACGCGTGCGGAGGTGGAGGCAGCGGGTCGGTACCGCGCTGCCCGCCGGCCCCACGCCGCCCCACGTACCGGGCCCGCACCGCCGCGGGACGCGCCGCCCGCTCCCTCCTCCTCCACCTCCTCGGCCTTGGCGCCAAGCGTCGCCTCCCGCCCGCCGCAGGCCCGGCGGCGCCTCCCCCGCGCAGAGGCCCGGCGCGGCGGCCCCCGGCGGCCCCCCCCCGCCCCGCCTCCCCGCGGGCCGCCCGGCCGCGCTCACCTCCCGCCGCCGGCGAGGCACGGCCCGTTCCGGCGCGCCGCCGCCTCTCCGTTCGCCGGCGTGGGCGGCCGCGGCCGTCAGGGCTGGCGCTGGCGCTCCCGCCGCGGCGGCTGCCGCCGGTGCTGCTGCCGCTCCCGCTGCGGCTGCTCCTGCTGCCGTCCCGCGCCGGCGCGCATCGCCCCCGCCCGGGCCCGTGGCCGGCGGCGGCTCCCGCCCTGCGTGCCGGCTGCTCGGCGCGCCGCGGCCAGGCCCGCGCCCGCCCCCACCCCTCCTCCGGCCGCACAAGAGCCCTATTGTACTGGTGACACCGCCGGGCGGCAGGCTCCGCCTCTTCCCCTTCCCTCCCTGCCCGTGCCGGGCCCTTCCTGCCGGCCGCGGGCTGCGGCCCGCCCGCCCCGCCCGAGCGCGGCCCCCCGGGGCGGGGCGGCGTGAGGAGCGCGGCCACGCGGGCGGCCCGGGGTGGGGGGAGGCCCGGCCGGCCGCTTGGCTGCTGCGGGCGGCGGTCGCCCCTCTCCTCGGCCCCCCGCACCCCGCCGCTGACTCACCCGCCGCAGGGCCGGCCCCCGGCCCGGCCGCTTTCCAGCTGCTTCTGAGGGCGCCGCACCGAGCGCTAAATTTAGAGCGTTTGGCCGGAGTTACACAAGGCTCCTACAGAATCCCAAAGCCTACCTTGGGGCAGCGCTCAGCCGGCTGGTGACGGTCATCGACCCGCAGCGGAGCTCCCCGCTGGAACGGCATTTGACAGAAATGGGCACAATGGGCGGCATCATTCAGAACGAAGGAAGCAACAGCCCAATAAATGGCAAACCTCCTCCGTTACTCGGCTCCGCGCCCACACGCAGCCCCCATGCTCCTGTTCCACGTATCCCTTGCGTCAGGCGCAGCCTCTCACCCCCTTACCGCAGGCCTGCCTGCTGCATCCCTCGTAGTCCCGCATCGCAGGCGCGGTGGTGGAGGCACAGGGGAAGGCTGCTGCCTGCACAGGAAGCCACGCGTGGGCTTCAGCAGAGAGGGAAACCACATCTGGCATCCCAAATCTAGGATGCTGCCGTGAGCCGCTGCTTTTGTGCTAGGCCAGGCGCTGAGAAAAGGGACGAGCAAAAACTTGTACAAAGGAGAAGGAATGAGGAGAGCATCAAGCGTGGCAGCGATGGCTAGGCATACCTGAGCTTCTGCACTGTGTTGAGGCAGCGGCCGAGCGGCAACACGAGACAGCTCATGGCAAAGGAGACTGCGCAGTTCTGGCGACAGGGTCCCTCCAGCCCAACACCTCTTGCTGGTTCTGCCACGCCCCAACACCCCCACGGCTTCCCCAGGCCCAGGCAGGTACTGCCATACAGCACTGCCGTGGGCACTCTGCAAGCCCCTCCTGCTTTTTGCTTGGACTTCCCAGGCACAGCACGGTGTGCCTACTGCCTAACTCTCAGCAGACCACTTCTCTGAGTCAGCTACCACCAAGGCCAAGTCAGCTTCTGACTGTAGAACACTGCTGCTGGCCGGGACTTTCGTGGAAATAGTACCTGCTGCAAAAATACACGTCTTGTCTCTTGATAGCTGGTTAGTATTCCTACGTGTAATGCAAAATGTAACTTTCTACAAATGCAGTTAGACAGCAACCAGTGATGCTGACACATATGACTTCCTTCACGCACCAGTGATCACCTCATTTGCCTTCTGTTCATCAATACATACTTGCCAGGAAAACACTGAGCCTTCTCCGAGCAGCTTCAGAAAACCACAACATCAAGTGAAACGCCAGGCAGCCCCCCCCCACACTTGTGACAGCCTCTATTAAGCTGAGTGGCCTTGGCAGTAGGGCAAGCAACACTAATTCATAGGAGACAAGAGGTTTGAAGTCCAGAATGAAGAGAACTCAGAATGATAAAAATCAAGTCTGCGTATAACTGGAAAAGACCATTTCCTGGTCATAAAAGGAATTTCAAACCTGATTGAGTCAGACTGAAAGGAAACCATTTTCAAGTACCAATATATTCATTTGGATTTTAAAACATTTTTTCCTTTTTTTTTTTTTTTTTGTTTTAGTTTTTTGCAACCCTTTTGGAGTATATGTAACGGTTAAAGTACTGGTCATTCTGAAGCACAAGGAAGGAAGAAACATTCCCATGAGAAGCCTTCTGCTAGATTACTTTATATATGAATGACTTCACCAGAAGCAGATGTGGCCCATCCCAGGAAAGGTGCTGCTGGACAGCCACCTTCATTTGGCACGCCTGGGATCACACCATCCTGCACTGTCTGTCACAGGTCAGGAGAGAAAGACATTCCATCCCAAATGTAAATCTGCAGTAAATCCACATCTGCACACACAACTTCTAGCCAACTATTTGCCATTTGATAAGAATTTTTACAGAATTACATTTGCATTTGCTACTCATTTCCATAGGAAAATGTAGCAAGATGAATAAATAGGAAGCAGACTGTGCACTGCTGCTCTTTGTAAAGTCACATGCAACAGTTTCCACTTTTTCCTGAGAAAGGAGGAACTACAGATGCTCTTATGCACCTAGAGAATATGAGGAATTTGCAAATCCAGATGTTAACATGTTGATAAAATATAGCACACAGTTTGAAGTCCTCCCAGGGGAGGAATGCTGTGGAAGCTAGAAATATAAGAGATATGGTCAGGATGAAGTAATGTATACATCTATACGGTACTCAAGCTGAACCGAATCATTATGCAGCTACACGAAGGCTGCATATAGTATATTGTGTATTAACAAAGTTACACTGAAGTAATGTTTAACATCTGAGAAGTTGGGTCACTCAGAGTTTAACGTGGACTCGAGCAATGAAAGAAGCATCTATAATTGAAATACCTAGAAGCACTGCAGTGAATTTCAATGGAAAAAATACCGTTTTCTATGAAATCTGCTATCTCTGATCAGATGCCAGAGCAGTGAAGCAGACAACTAACAGGTCAGAGCACTG